>NW_006408601.1:12585471-12597232 GCF_000296735.1 Chrysochloris asiatica | reverse complement strand
ACTGAGGAATAATTCTGTAAAGGAAAGCTCAAAAACTGATGCCAGAGAGTAGTCTTTTTATATATGATGAACTCTGCCATAACCCACTCCACCTATGAATGTGGGAGAGTCTTCCCTCCTTCCCGTTGTCCTACTCCTGCTCCCCCTTCCATGAGTATTGAGAGTGAACATGAAACAAGAGTGTCCTTGATTCTGCTGTGATAATGATGAATGACTCTCACTCCTGTTGCCAAGGAATAATAAAAGAATAATAACAGTTGTTTCATTGTATAAAATAAAGGTTGTTTTAGTTGTTGTTAGTTTCCATTCAGCTAGCTGCACCTCATGGCAACCTTATGTACAAAGGAATTTTTAAAAAAACACTGCCTGGCTCTGGTCCTGGCCCTGGCCCTGGCCCTGGCCCTGACCCATCATTAAAGGTAGAGGGAGAAGAAAGACAAGCAATCACAACCATAGTGACAAACACTGGTTAGTAGATACAGAGGGCTCTTGGGCACTGGGAGAGTTGCCTCCTCATTCTTAGCAGGGCAGGCTGAGGATTACTGAGGAAAGGCTTCCAAAGGAGATAATGATTGAGTCCTCTTGAGGAAGAGAAGGTAATCTGATGAGGAGAGGAACAAAGACCAGAGGCAAAGACTGGAATTGGAAAGACTGGATGACTCCGTGACAGCTAGCACTGTCTGCACTCTGTGGAGTTTGGAGTACTGCATTGTGTTTGTGTGGAAAAAGTGGATAAAAATGGTGGGACTAGAGATGCAACTGGTGATATAGAGGTTAAGTTCTCAACTGCGAGTGGAAACTTTAGCATTCTGAACTCATAAGCCACATTGTGGGTGAAAGATACAGTATTCTATTACTGTAAAAATTAAAGCCTTGGGAACTCTCTAGGGCAGGTTTAGAAGTCCTATAAAGTCAGTTCTGGTGTGGCACTGAGGGTGAATGAAAGGTAGGTGTGAACCACAAGGTCAGTGGTTCACACTCCCCAGCTTCTCCTTGGAAACTCTATACAGGACCCCTATGAATCAGAACCAACTCATTGACATTTAGCAACAACAAAAACATAAAGTCACTGTGAGTGGGAATACTTGATGGCAACACATTTGATTGTTTTTGGAAAATTAAACAGAGACTAGAATATGTTACTGTTGTTAGGTTTCATTGAGTTGGTTCCAACTCAGAGCAACCTTAAGCCAACACTGACTACTCGTGCACCAAACTCACAGTCATTGTTACACTTGAGCCCATTTCTGCTGGCAATGTGCCAATCCATCTCTTTGGGGATCTTCCTCTTTTTCACTGACCCTCCATTTTCCAAGCATGATGTCCTTGACCAGGGACTTGTCTCTTCTGAAGTCTCACCACTCTGCGCCTCCTAAGGGGCATTCTGGCTGTACTTCTTCCAACACAGACTTGTTTGCTTTTCCGGAAGTTCATGGTTTGTTCAATATTCACCTCCAGCACCATAACTCAATGCATCAATTCTTCTACTGTCTTCCTTATTCACTATCCAATTTTCGCATGCATATGAAGCCATTAATTATACCATGGCTTCGGTCAGGTACACCTTCATTCTTAAACTGACAACTTTGTTCTTGAACAATTTAATGCAATACATCTGTTTGATTTTTTTACTGTTTCCTCTGCAAGTGTTGATAGTGGATATAAGCAAAATGAAATATTTGATGATTTCAATTCCTTCTCCATTAACCGTATCATTTATTGGTCCAGTGGTGAGGATTTTTGTTTTCTTTACATTGAGGTGCAACTGGTGATCCATACTGAAGGCTGTGGTCTTTGATCTTCATCACTAAGTATTTTAATTACTCTTCCCTTTCAGCAAGCACGGTTGTATCATCTGAATATTGCAGAATGTTAATGAATCTTTCTCCAATTTTGATGTCATGTTCTTCTTTATATCGTCCAGCTTCTCAGATTATTTGCTCAGCATACAAATTGAGTAAGTATGGTGAAAGAATGCACCCCTGGCACGCACCTTTCCTGATTTTAAACCATTCAGTGTTCCCCTGTTATATCTTAGAGACTGTCATTTAGTACAGGTTCTTCATGAGCATAATTAAGTGCTTCTCGAATTGGGCTGTGAACCGCAAGGTCAGCAGTTCGAAACTACCAGCTGTTCCACAGAAGAAAGATGAGGTTTTATGCTCCAATAAAGATTTACAGCCTTGGAAACCCTATGCAGGGTCACTACGAGTCGGAACCAACTACATGGGACATAACCAACACCATCATACCCATTCTCCACAATATTGTCCATAGTTAGGTAAGATGAACAAACTTGAAAGCTTTTGCCTAGTCAATAAAGCACAGGTAAACATCTTTCTGATATTCTCTTCTTTCAGCCAAGATCCATGTGACATCAGCAATAATATCCCTCATCTAAATATGGTTTGAATCTCTGGCAGTTCCCTGCAGCTATTTTTGAATTTCTTTAGCAAAATTTTACTTGCAAGTGATGTTAATGATATTTTCTGATAACTTACACATTTTGTTTCATCACCTCTCTTTGGATGGGCACAAATATGTATCATTTTCAATCAGTTAGCCAGATAGATGTCCTCAAAATTTCTTGGTATAGATGAGTGAGTCCCTCCAGCGTGGTATCAGTTTATTGAAAGATTTCAGTTTGTATTCCATCAATTCCCAGAGCCTTTGTCTTTGTCAGTATCTTCCATATACCTTGGATTTCTTTCTTCAGTATAAATGGCTCTTGATCATATGCTGCCTTTTTTCAAATGACCATTTTTTTTTTGGATACAGAGACACTGTGTATTGCTTCCATTGTCTTTTGATGTTTTCTGTATCATTCAATATTTTGCCCATAGAAATCTTCAATATTGAAAGTTGAGGCTTTAAATTTTTAAAGTTTTTCTTTAGTTCTTTCAGTTTGGGAAATGCTGAATGCATTCTTTCCACTTGGCTGTCTGACTCCAGGTCTCTGCAGAGTTCACTGCAATACATGACTAGAATATGCGAGGTCTTTGATGCTACCATGAGAAGTAGATCTTGTCTGGACAAAGGAAAGCCATTGGTTGAGGGCTTTCATGTAGAGTACTGACATAATCCTATTTACCATTCAAAATCAAAACAACATCCTGGGTACATTGCTATAAAATTGGTGAAAAAGGTCAAATTTTAAGCAGGATGTATATTGGGAGGCTGCATGTACACTGACAGTAATTAAGAAATGTTTAGGTGATATTCATTAAGAGATATTAACCAGTTTATAAATCCAGCAATGAGACAGAGGTGGCAATAAGAAAGTAGAGAAGTGGCTATATTCAAGAAATATAAAGCAGTGATAATAAGATGATTTGATAAGTAAGCAGATATGATTTGCTTCCCTAGTTTAAAAATCCATAATTCATGATAATAGTTCAATTATTATAAATTGTTTTTAAAATAATTATAATGAATACATTTTATGCAGTTCCCTTCAGAGAGTCTTTAAAATGCTATATAAAATGGGATTGAAATAAGTAGATTAATTCCTAAAATGCATCAAGTAATGTACCACTGGCAGTCACAGAACTATAAATTTTATGTACTTTTCTCATTCAAGTTTTCCAACAATCCTATGAGGTAAGTGCATGCATATTTCAGAGATATTGTGGGTTTGATTTCAGACTACCACAATAAAGCAAGCCACATATTTTTTGTTTGTTTGTTTCTTAGTGCTTATAAATGTTATTTTACACTATAATGTAGTCAATTAAATGTGCAATTGCATTATGAAAAACTATAAAATATTGTGAGAAGTACCAAACTGTGGCAAAGAGACATGCAGAGAGAACACGATGGCGGTCAATGCACTGGCTGACCACATACTTCCAGTGTGTGAAAGTACAGATAAGCACAATGAGGTATTCCCGTAACTACTATTTTATTTTACAGATACAAAAAGGCAGTTTTAGGCATATCACTGACTGATTGACTGGTTTGATTTGATTCAACAAGTGTAAATTCGTTATCTTATATATACTAGTAGCACGGGAGGGGAACCTATTTCTGACAAAATTTGTAACATCATTCATGGGCTATATATACATAATTATCAAGTTAAAAATTAGCCTACTATATTTGGTCTAACATTTAATTAACTTGTTCCTAATATGATGACGGGAACTACGGTTACCTTGGCAAGATCACATCAAATGATTTGCAATGTCATATAAAGCCCAGGAAGCATACATACCCCACACCCCTGTTACAGGTTACAGGGGAACAAGAGAGAAAAATATATGGTATTTGTCCTAGAGACACTCATGGCAAAGTGAGTCAGCCTGACAACACAAATGGACATTTTCACTGCGGTGTACTTAGTATCCTTACAGCAATCTGGTCCAAGGACTGTGGGTCCTAGGGATCATAAGAGGGAGGTTGGAGGAAAAAATTGATGGGTATTTCTTTTTCAGCAAATATATCAATGAGGGGGCTAGAAAGGCTCAAAGTGGCTGGCTTACAAGTTTTCCATAGGCACTTGAGGTTTAGAGGGTGTAGCGAAAGTAGAATCCCCATGGAATAGTTTTCCTCTTGTCTATATGGATCTGGTAAAAGGAAATGGGGATAGGATTCATTTGATTCAATAGTGAGAAATTGTTACATCTAATTATAATTGTCACAATTGTGTTACCAAAAGGGGGGGAATAGTTAAACTTAAATTCCAGGAACAAAGGACCCTAGGACCAGCAAGAGAGCAGAGCATGAGCAGAACACAGGACCTTAACCAGAGAAGCAGCAACAACAGAGATGGAGGCAGAGGTGATGGCATGGAGAGCTAGAGCAGTTGAGGACTCTAGACACATGGAAAGACAAAGGCTATATGCTAGTGGCCAGGAGGCTGGCTTCCAGAATTTGCCATTTGGTTGTGTAAACAATTATATATTCCTACGTGGCTTTTTTTGGGGGAGGGGGGCGTGCAGAAGAAAGGGAAGGAAGGGACTTTCTTGATTAAAGAAACAGTCTATGGTGGTTTTGCAGGCAGGATGAAATGATACATGCACTAGAGGGTACACATGCTTTGACATGGATGACAGAACAGGCAATATACAATCAGAGGGAGGTTGGCAGAGGAAAGATGGGACGGGGGGGGCGGGGGAGACACAAGGGAGGAGTGGTTAAAGTGAGTAGTGGTAAATGCTATTATCTGTTGGTGCATGGAGGGCATTGGAAACATGTAACGAAGCAAAGTGTATGATTTGTTGAATGTAAAATTGATGATCTGCTCTGTAAACTTTCAATCAATTCACAATAAAAAGTTACATATATATCAATAAATATGGTGGAATATGCAGGGGGCAAAGCTATGAAAAAGTTTTAGACATAATTAAACACTGAGGGAATAGAGCCTAGGTTGGTGGCTCAGCATCACAGTCTTAGGAGATACCAAGGACACTTGGCATAAGGTAGTCCAAAAGACAATGTCCTACATCCCACTTTAGTGAGCAGCCACTGGAATCTTAAAAAGCTTCTGAACAGCCACATAAGGCAAAAATTACTGGTCTCTCCCCATCCAGAGGAAAGAAGATAAAAATGGCAGCATGTATTAAAGAAGAATGATGAAAATCAAAGACATATGCATATAGAAAAAAGTAGTGTAATGGATTAATGGACCACGTGAATATCAGTTTCCACAACCCTGCAACCAGAACTAGATGGTGCCCTGCTACTGATACTAACAACTGCGTTGAAAGGGATCACATTACAGTGTCCTGGATAGAACAGGAGAAAAATGTGGAACAAAACTCAAAATGAAAAATCAAAGGCCATAATTACTAGTCAGATAGAGACAGGTAGCATCCTAGCAATGACCCTTAATTGTTTTTCAAGGCTGGACATGAACTCACCCCAGTGGTTCAATTTTCAGCCAAATGATAGCTCTATATGGGAACAATGAAAGTAGTGAGGTAGACACAACTTAGAATAACCAACCATTTGGGATAAAAATGGCAGCATTTACTTATTAAAGGACAAAGTGCAGAGGGGTTAGAAAGTAGGAGACATGGAAACAGGAAACACAGGGAGCAAGTGGGTCAGTGAAGTTACACTGAGGAGATTTGTAATCATTCAGGTAAGACAAAATGTGTATGAAGCTTTTCCAGTCCCTGGCGCACCAGGAGCTGCTGGTGTTGGTGCCAGACATGGCCAAGTTCAAGTACCACACCACGCACAACCAGTCCCGAAAATGGTATAGAAATGGTATCAAGAAACCCCGATCACAACGTTATGAGTCTCTCAAGGGGGTGGACCCCAAGTTTCTGAGGAACATGCGCTTTGCCAAGAAGCACAACAAGAAGGGCCTGAAGAAGATGCAGGCCAACAATGCCAAGGCCATGGACGCACGTGCTGAGGCTATCAAGGCTCTCATACAGCCCAAGGAGATCAAGCCTAAGATCCCAAGGGGTGTCAACCGCAAGCTCAGTTGACTGGCCTACATTGCCCATCCCAAGCAGGGGAAGCGTGCTCAGGCATGCATTGCCAAGGGTCTGAGGCTCTGTCGGCCGAAGTCCAAGGCCGGTGCTAAAACTAAGGCTGAAGCTTCAACCAAGTTCTCGACTAAAGCTCCAGTCAAGACCTCAGCTAAAGCTCTAGCCAAGGCCTTAACTAAAGCCCCAGCCAAGGCCTCACCTCAGGCTCCCAAAGGTGCCCAGGCCCCCATAAAGATGGAATGGAATTCTCCATCTGAGGACAGAGGGATTGGCATGACCCTTTGGGCTACCATCTGTATGGAGCTGGTGTCTTCCTGTGTTGTTTGTACAAATAAATATGAGGCAGGAAAAAAAAAATGTGTATGAATTGTGGAATTGAAACTGATCAGCTTCGAAAATCTTCACCCAACTCACAATCACAAAAAAAATCCCTTTTACCTATGTCTAACCCACAGTGGCCCCATGTAAGATTTCTGAGGCTATATATCTTTATGGAAGCAGAAAAGTCTCATCTTTCTCCCGCAAAGCAGTTAGTGGGTTTGAACTTCCAGTCTTGTAGTTACCAGTCCAGTGGCTTATCCTATAGCACCACCTGGGCTCCTTATCAATTCACAAAAAAATACCAAAAAAAGAAACAAAATCTTCCACTGAAATGCATGTATCCACATTGCTTATATTTGGACTGTTTGAGCCATAAGTAAATTCTGTTAAACATGAGAGACAGGACACTACAGTAGGTTATGTATGTGGAGGAGAGGAAATTTTGACCTTATCTCACCTCTGATTCTACTGTAGGTTTGCCCAGAGAGTGTACCTTAAATTCTAGAGGAAAAAAATCAAACCAAACCAATTGTTAATGAGTGGCTTCCTACTCACAGCTACCCTATACACAGAGTAGCAATGCCCTGCAGCATTTCCAAGTCTGGATATATTTATGGAAGCATACTGCTACATCTGTCTCCAGTGAAGTGGCTGATGACTTCAAACCACTGACCTTCCTGTTAGCAGCCAAGCACTTAATCACTGTGCAACCAGGATTCCCAAGTTATTGGCAGTCCTAGATAATGATACCATCTAATAAAGACACTACTATGATTATTTGGGGAGGTGCTCTTTAGGATAAGCACAGGACTGCTAACCACAAGGTCAGTAGTTGGAGCGCACCAGTTGCTGTACTCTGTAGGAGAAAGATGAGGCTTTCTGCTCCCACAAAGATTTAAGAGACCCAGGAACACTACATATGGTTGCAATGAGTCAGAACTGACAGGATGGCATTTAACAACTACAAGACGATAATTGACTCATCCCAGCTTGTCTTACTTTTCAAGAAATTCTGGAAAGACTGAAGGCTGTCACTTTTTCCTCAAACCAAATTCCTTCAAATGAATTCTAGCTTTCCATTTCCCAAACCCAAGACCTGACTTTCTGCAGAATTAGATTAGGTGAAAGCAAGGAAATTTGATTAAATGAAAACAAGTTGGAAACTCTGAGGAACTTCTCACTGTCTAAAACGAGTGTCTTTAACTTGTCATGTTTAAACTATGTTGTTGTTGTCAAGTGCCATCAAGTTGGTTGCGACCCATAGCGTCCCTGTACAAGATTTCCAAAGAGCAGCTGGTGAGCTTGAACTACCAACCTTGTGGTTCAAACTGACTTTGCAGTTCAGTGCATTAACTCACAGTGCCACACCAGGACTCCAAACTATGTTGGAATCCAGTAATTATACAGAAGACACATAGTTTGCCAAAATATTGCCAAGATTTTATTCTTCTCAATTTCACCTCTAACAACATGACATTCTTGCCAGTAAATCAGGAAGGAAACATGAATCATTGTAGTTTTCATTTGCTTCTCAAATAACAACAACTTTCAAGTACTAATAAGAAAAGAAAAACCAAATGCATTCCTATGCTCATTGCTGATGACTTACTTTCAACTAAGACCTTAAACAATAGTGTAAAAAATCTTATCATAGATGCTGTTGTTGGGTGACACTGAGTTGATTCTAACCCCTAGTGACCCTCCTGTGACAGTGAGAACTGCCCTGTATGGTTTTCTAGGCCATCGTCTATGGTAGCAGATCAGTAAACCTTTCTTCCCTGGAGAAAGCTGGATGGGTTCACACTACCAATCTTCTGATTAACAGTCAAGCAGTTAACTATTTACAACAGGAGGGTTCCTTATAACTACGACAATAAACACTTAAACTAGCTCACTGCTTTCTGTTTCCCTATATGCACTCTTTTGCTGGACAAAGAGTATGAGTAAGGAATCCAGGAAATGCTGTTATGCACTGAGAGTGGAATTTGCAG
This sequence comes from Chrysochloris asiatica, assembly GCF_000296735.1. Classification (NCBI taxonomy): domain Eukaryota; kingdom Metazoa; phylum Chordata; class Mammalia; order Afrosoricida; family Chrysochloridae; genus Chrysochloris; species Chrysochloris asiatica. Next base: position 12,588,474 of record NW_006408601.1, on the reverse strand, counting down.
CCCTCAGTTCTATTTGTTTAGCAGTGTGGGACTAGTGTCTGTAAACTGAGGATTTCATCTCTAGATTCTTGAACCCATCTGGAAAGGGCCAAAGAAGTTGTTTCCAAGATGGCTGTAGGATGCAAAGATGTTCATGTGTGAAGAGCAACATCCCCCCAAACTCCTGATATAAAGGTCATAAACAAGACCATGGTAGAATATTCTCTGGGAGGGAGTGGAAGCATTCTGTACTAGCTCAGCTTTATGAGACCTTATTTATTATTTAAGGCACAATGTATACATTACAAGGCAAAGTTTATTGTACTAATTTACTCATTAACAACCTATAAAGAGAAGCCAGACTTAACTGCAGGCAGGTTTGCTGAATTTTAATGACCTAGACTTAAAAAAAAAAAAAAGCAGTTTGGGGAGAGAGCCAACAATCCACAATCAGATCTGATTTATGCAGTATATCTTATCATAGAGAAATGTGAACTGTGCATTAAAAGAGAAATGACTGCCCTCACCTCATTTATAATATAATGTTGTTATTGCTGTTAAGTGCCCTTGAATCTGTTAGTGACCCCGTATACGGTTTCCATGGAGTGAATGGTGCATTTGAATCACCAACCTTGTGGTTAGCAGGTCAGCACTTATCATACATTGTTGTTGTTGTTGTTAAGTGCTGTCGAGTTGGTATCCTACATTCAGACTCCTTAAAATACAATGTTGTTGATGTTCAATGCCATTAAGTCAGTTAAAACTCATAGTGATCCTGTACAGGGTTTCCAAGCAGCGACTGGTGGGCCTGAGATGCGGACCTTGCAGTTAGCAGTCTAGTGTTTATCCTACAGTACCACACCAGTACTCCTTACAATACAATACTGTTGTGGCTGGTTGCCATCGAGTCAGTTCCAAACCATAGCAACCCTTTACAGGGTTTCCAAGGAGCGGCTGATGAACTTGAACTGCTGACCCTGCGGCTCAAACTGACTTTGCAGTACAGCACATTAACTCATGGCACCACACTGGGAGTCATTGATTTGGATAATTTAAACAAAGAAGGTTTATGGAATTTTCATTTAATTGTTGTTGTTGTTGTTAGGTGCCATCGTTTAATAGCGAAAAAATAAATCAGTCTTGATTCAGTTTGTACCCTTCCAAACTGGGGAAGCAACTGGTTTATTCTAGAGCCCACACTAGACAAGTTGGCTGGGATAGCTTGGATGAAGGTGACTAAAGAGTGGGACAGAGAAGAACTGGTTGTGGGAACAGTTTCACCTTCAAGACGCTGAGAGTTTTAGGGTTGGATGTGGTTCATGATGTCTTAAATGATTTCTGATGTGGTACCAGGTCCTCCAACATCTGGTGTATGGATGTCTGTGTTGTTCATGGATGCCAAGACTGCACTTCGAATGGAGTTTGCATACCTAGGAGTAGAGTTCAAGGTAATCCAGCAAGCTACAACTTGCCAGAAGCATGGCAAAACAGTTGGCAATATTCTTCTTGTCTATATTCTTGTTTGTTTGCCTTGTACCTGTTTTACACACTGCATAAAGTTGGCCATAGTTGGCTCCAGACACAAGGTCTGTACTCCGCCCCCCCCCCCCCAAACAACCCTGTGCAAATATTATTGATAATGTTGCCATAACGATTACGCATCAACATGACATCAAAGTGCTGGGGCCTGATGACCAGCTGCATGGTGGTCTAGTCCACATCATGGTCTCAAAGGCTACCTGAGGATAGCATTTAGTCACCTCAGCAGAGGCCATCTGTCAGTTTCATGATATCAGTTTTGTGCACAGCTCTCACGTTCTTGCGCCCTATCTCTGTGCCAGCTTGAAGGCATATTCAGCAATGTGCAAAGACTTGGTCTTCATAGTGATCTTGAGGGTCTCTACCAATCCATTCACTCTCGTGCTCCAGGTTACTGTACTCACCCTCTATGTTTTCCCTAATGACGATGATGCCTACATTGTTGTGGCAGGTAGACACATTCATCAGACTATTACAATAGATAACATTGGCATAGAGCTCTAGCGAGGTGTGAAGTATGCTGTTTCTGAATGTTAGAGTTGAAAGCAGAGTGTGGTCAGTAGCAATGTTGCCCTTTAGGGCCATACCTTTTTGATGGATGGAAAAGATAGCATTGTGAAAGTTCTCTAAACTTCAAGTAGAACTCATCTGTACTTGCTCAAAGTCCACAGGTACACATGCATGTGTGAACACAGACTTGACATGCAACTTAAGTTCTGGACTGATATCATATCCAGGAATTAGAGTCACTGTATACCCCCCACCATACTTGTCAGATGGAGGAACCAAGTAACCTCCAACATACTTGGATGTCTGAGGACAATATGAGATGATCCTCTGAGAGGTCATATAGCCAAGGACATTCTCCAAAGAAGGTGAGAGAATGGTAGGGTGAAAAATTTTCTTCAGAGTACCACTGACAATGGTCAGTGACTTCAGCACCATGATTCTTAAATCAGTATTTATTTTATTAAAATCAAATTGTGTGCTCTTCCCCTTGCTTTGGGGGGATTTTTGATCCATTAAATCTTGCCTTGGTCACAATTAGAAATTCTCACATGTACCTTGTGTTCTGTTTTGCCCAAATATTCTAAAGTAGTAAATAAGCAGCTTAACTGAAGGACAATTATTATAACGTTTATTTTAGAGGGTTTCATGATAATGTATCATTATTATTTAATGTGCCAAGCTCTGTATGAAATGCTTTTTATACATACCTGTCATTTAATTCTCATTACATGTTATTTAATTAGGATGTCAGCCCTATTAGGAAAGCATTATTCTCATGTAAAAGGTAAACTGAGGCTTTAAAACTTATAAAGTCTAACACCACTAGTAAATGGAAACTCAAGACTCCTCTGACCATCTGGTTCCAAAAACTAAGTTTTTAATCAGTACGTGGTCTTATCCATCAGACTTAAATCTCTCTCATTTCCTTATTAACTATGTGATACTGTTGTTGTTGTTGTCAGGTGCCATTGAGTA
>NW_006408601.1:12572221-12584714 GCF_000296735.1 Chrysochloris asiatica | reverse complement strand
TTTTTCTTCATAGAACCCAGCTTCTCTTATTATTTGCTCATCATACAGGTTGAATAAGTATGGCGAAAGAATACAACCCTGTCTTTCACCTTTCCCAATTTTAAAACATTCAGTGTTTCCATGTTCTGTTCGAACAACTGCTTCTTGGTCTAGGGGATACTACACATTGAATTTAAACTTCATTGGACTTAGCCTGATCATACAGAAATGAGGATCAAAACTACCAGTTCCTTGAAGATGTAATATAAATGTAAAAGCACTCAACACGATTCCTGGAACACAGTATTCATTAAATGAATATGTAAGTGTAAATTAAAAAGTATTGTCACAAAATCAAACAAAAATATCAATACAGGAAACTAAAATTTCTGGACATATCCTCCATCTAGGTCTATACATCACTATACTTAGTGTTTCCATTTTTCTAACCCTTCTCAGAAGAATTGTGTGCTCTTTGATTTTTACCAAACCAAAACAGTTTGGTCATCTTCAAGGAACTCAAATTGTATTTTTTTGAAATGTTCTTTGATTTCTGGGAACAAAAAGAAGTCTGTTTGGTTACCTAAAAGGCTGCGGGGTGTATAAAGGCATGCAATGTCTGGCTTACAAGTTTTCAAGAGAGAGTTTAGTTTCATAGTGTGTGGGGGAAGGTAGAGTCCCCACTAAATAGTATTCATCTTGACTACAGGGGTCTGGTGAAAGGATATGGGGATAAGACTTTTACAATTCAATAGTGAATAATTGTTATCATGATTAATTGTCACAGTCACAGCTGTAAAGGTAGAAGCTTTGTAACATCAAGAGAGAAGAGCATGAGTTAAACAACATGAGAAGCAATTGTGAAATAACTAGAGAAGCAACACCATCAGAGGTGGAGGCAGAGGTGATGGCATGAAGAGATTGAGCATCTACAGACTCATGGAAAGAGAAAGGTTTTGGGCTGGGGGCCAGGAGGCAGGCTTGCAGAATGTGCTGTTGAGTTGTTTAAATGATTATATATTCCTGAATATTTTTGTATGCATCAAAAACAAACAAACAAAACCACAGAGGGAACAGAAGCAAACACTTTTGAGTGGTGATACATGGAGGGGATTATAATCATTGCAGTAAAATGTAATACGATAGGATGAGTGCAACACTGATGATCTCCCAAGTAAACGATCACTCAATTATCAATAAATACTTAAAAAAAAAAAAATCTGAAGGCAATGTCCTATATCCTACTTTGAAAAATAGCAACTGAAATCTTAAAAGCTCATGAAAGGCTACGTAAAATGCAACTGTTGGTCTCACCATGTGCAAAAGAAAGAAGAGTGATGAAAATTGAAGATGTTTGGAATCAACTCGTCTAAAGAACTAATGAAACATTTGAACATCAGTCTTTATAACTCTGAGACCAAAAAAAGCAGAAGGTGCCCAACTACCATTACTAACTGCTCTAAAAGGGATGGTAGAAGACCCTAGACGGTGGGGATGAAAATGTGGAACAAAATGCAAAATTTAATTTAAAAAAAAAAGGTCAGGTTTACTAGCAAGAAAGATACTGTCAGAACTCAAAATTATGGCCCTCAAACATTCTGCAGATCTGGAATGGAACTTACCCAATTTTCAGCAAGTGGTAAATAGGTATATGGGGTGAAGGGACAACACTAGAAAGGTATACTCACCATGGAATGGTCAACCATGCAAGATCAAAAGAGAAAAAATCATCTAAGGGTAAAATTTATCTAAGGAAAAGAAAGGTTTGGGAAGTGAGGTGGAATGGAAATAAGAATCACCAGAAGTGGGATACCTGAAAATTACATGAAAAGGATTGCAATCACTGAGGTGAAACAAGGTGTTTGACTTGTTGAATGTAAAACTGATGATTTGCTCTGTAAGTTTGAAGATCAAGATCAAGGATGTAGGATGAATGGTGTAAGGTGTCCCACCAACATACTCACAGAATAGCACTTGATATAACATTCTCAAAGAATGAGCAAGTGTATTGCCATGAAGGAAAACAAAATTCCGTGGCACAACTTTTCTGACCTTTTTCCTACCAATGAAGTTTTCAATTTTCTTAAAATTTCTTCATAATAAAACTCCATGATTGTCCTCTGTCCTTTAAGAAAATCAAGACTACCCCTTGGCAATCCCAAAAATCTGTTATCATAATATTCTGTCTTAAATTTATCTGGTTCAACAGATCCCTTTGGAAACCACTATTTTGATTGGATCTTTTTTTGAAGCCATACCAATGAGACAAATATAAGTGTATAATTGAGAGGGCTTCTTTGCAACTATTCCCTGATCACAGGCGAAACACTGACCAAACCATCAATCCAATTCTGACTCATAGTGACAGTATAGGATTCCCAAGACTGTAAAAGTTATGGGAACAGAAAAATATTCATCTTTCTCCTATAAAGTGGCTGGTGGATTTCAACTGCCAACTTTGCTATTAACAGTCCACTGCTTATTCTTTATTACCACCAGGGCAGCCACTGAACACAGACATAGTTCAATAAGTTTTCTTTGGAACAAACCTGTGCCTGTATGAACTGGAACCCTAGTTACAATACTTTTGACTTACCCTCATATATTGAAACACATATTTATAGACACACATAAACATGCAACAAAATGTTGTTTTTCTTTTCATCATTATCTAGTTATTTGGAAACTGTATCTCTTACAAAATAAATTCTGATTTAGTTCACTAAATTTTAAGGTGAAATTTCAATATTGAGACACCACTTGCATTTGTTGTTTGTTACTAAAGTGCTCTGGAGTTGGTTTCAACTCATTGTGTCCTGTGTAGGGTTATTCTCCCATTTCAGAAGTGTCAAGAACTGAGACCTGATATTTCTAGAAATGCACCAGTCAAACCCCAAAAGTAGGCAACTTCAGTTTTCTAATTGTACCATTTAATAACATTCAGGCTCTGAGATCCCTAATGTAGGTCAGGATTGGTAAGGGAAGTGGGTGACTGATTTATGAATATTTCCAAAGGGTAAAAGTTAAATAAAATCCAAGGCAATAAAGATGCAAGAGTAATAACTGTTGCTGTTGTTAGGTGTATTTGAATCGGTTCTGACTCATAGCAACTCATAGGGTTTCCAAGGAAAAGTTGGTGGGTTTGAACTTTTGACCTTGTGGTTAGCAGTCCAGAGCTTACACTACAGTGTCACACCAGAACTCACGGCTACTATTTATAGAACTTCTATCACATGCAAAGTTCTTGCTGGGTATTTCACATGTTGTTGCTGTTAGGTGCCACTGAGTCAGTTCTGACTCATAGTGACCCTGTATAGGGTTTCCAAGGCTGTAAATCTTTACAGGAGCAGAAAGGTTCATCTTGCTCTCACAGAGTGGCTGGTGTGTTTGAAGTGCTGACCTTGTGGTTAGTAGTTTCGTGCTTATGCTACACTGTCACCATATATATATATAAATGTCAGCATAATTCAGCAAGGTTCGTATGATTGCCCCCATTTTATAGATGAGAAAAATGAGACTATCAGAACTACTTAAAATTAACATCATAGTAAAAAACACAGAGAAATGGCATCAGTTGATGCTAAGCATTTCCAGATCTCCTGGTGGGCCAGGCCAGTGCTTTCCACATCTGATGAAAAAGGGACCTTACTGAACTATAATAGTTGGGGGAAGAGTTTCTACATTTCTAAATTGCTCCCTAGTGAAAGAGAACTACTGGCCCCTCCATGACACTTGGAGTAAAAAGAGCCTGCCCTTGACCTCCTCACAGAAAAAAATGCAGCCCTGCTGGGGCCAGCATTTGATGTGTTTAGAGGCAGCATGCTGGGAGTAAAGAAAGGAAACAGCACTGCTTCCTCCTCTAAAAAACTGATATCAAAAAGACTTTACACTAGGAACCAGCTGGGTACCTGTTTGCTACTTAATATGTCACATAAAACAGCGGGTCATTTGCTACTACCAGGGGCAAGAAGCATATGATGATACCAGGACAGAAAACCTGGCCCCAAAAATGACCTGGATAGAGCCTCAGATTTTTGTTTCTACCAGAGGGTCACCCTTGTATAAGCAGACACCCCCACCCACTCCTTCATTCTGAACACAGTTGATTTTTTTATAGGTGTAGGTAAAGAAGGAGCTCATGAAATGGAGATTACAAACTGGAATATGAATGAAATTTTAATAACCAGGTTGACCTACAGATATCCTTGGGCAATGCAAAAAAGTTCTAACCACACAGAATAGAAATAAGACATGAGTGATGCCACTGTAAGCATTAGGCAGGTCATATTCCCACATATTTAAGTGATCACAGTTCAATCAACTCTCTTGGAAAAGTGATTCTGAGATAGTAAAGAGATTTAAACCAGAGAGAGACATACTGAGATTTGCACTTTATAAATGATCCTTTGTTAAGCAATTTGGAGGATAAGCCATAAGAGTGTTGGCTAATATTTGTTATATTAGCTTAGCTAGTTCTGCTGAGAGAAAAACCAATTAATAGGCTATAACTGTGTTTCTCAAAATCAGAAGCATCAGCATCATCTAGAACTTGTTAGAAATGAAGATTTTTTGAAACTGGATTTATCTCTGTTGTTGCCGCCGTCCTGTGGCGTTGAGTCAGTTCCAACTCACAGCAACCCTGTATAGGGTTTCTGAGGAGTGGCTGCTGGCTCTGAACAGCTGATCTGATCTTCTGGTTATCAATCCAGTGCTTATGCTACAGCACCACACCAGGCAGGGCTCCAGAACTATCCCAAGAGCTACTGAATTAGAAAGGCTGGAGTTGGGACCCAACAATCTGCCTGTGAATAAGCCCTCCAGATGATACTGATGCATGCTGAAATTGGAGAACCATTGGATTATGAATTGGTCCCATTAAGAAATGATGAGCAGTGGAACTAAAAGGAATGTAATGAAAGAAGAAACCATTTCTAGAGACACTTAAGGGACAAAATAAAATGGACAAGAATTCAGACCCGGGAAACATTGTCTATTATTCTTAACATTTTTAACTAACTGTGTGAATGGTGATGTAATCAGTGGAGATGCACAGCAGTGGAAAAAGAGCAGTTTGGGTTGGGGAATAGGACTGAAAAGGAGTTCAATTTCAGACATAATGGGCTTGGGGGCCCTGTAGGACATTCACAGGAAGAGACCCAATGGGTGGCATAATAAATGAGTTGGAGTGCCAGAGAAGGGATCAAGGGTGACAATATAGATTCAGGAGTCATCAACATATGGGAGAGAGTTAGCCACACAGGAGTATATGAAACAGCCTAGAGCAGAAATCCTCAACCTTTCTTCTGCTCATGACATATGATGAATGGCATTCATATGAGGCATACTCCCAGGAGCATACCTAGGTTATAAGGGAAATAATACACACACACAAACACACATACACACAAAGGGTTAGCCAAATAATGCCAAGAGGTTCCAAATATTTGTTATATGTTATACTCATAAAAGCATGTTAATACTAAGAAATGATTTGTGACATTATCTATTTCATGATCTCAAAACATGCCAATTTATAAGGAAAAAGATATAAGGCTAAGCTAATAACAATACTACTGAACTAGAGTTTAAAGATCAAATCCAGACTCCCAAAGGTAATCTGAAAAATCAAGCATGTGCCAATAAAGTGGAAGCAAAAATGACTTATTTTATGAATATAAAAAGTGCAACATCCAGTATTTGTGTTCATCCAACATCAATATATAGAGTATGAGTGCACATGTCATTTGAATTACATGTTCTTTGATATAGAAACTGTAATAATAGATTGCCACTTCTATGCAATGCCCATGTACTAATATGTAAACCACTATTACATGTGGATGAAATAGAAATGATCTAGGAGTTAAGAGGCAAATGAAGAGAGAATATCACAGATGCTAAATCAAAGAAGGCAAGAATACTGCCATCAAGCCAATTCCAACTCATAGTGGCAGTGGTTGTGTTCCATGGAGTCAGTTCCAATTCATAGTGACCCTGCATAGGTGTTCCAAGGCTGTAAATCTTTACAGGAGCAGAAAGCCTCATCTTTCTCCCACAAAACCACTGGTACTTTCAAACTGCTGACCTTGAGATTAGCAGCCTGATTTGAAACCACTGTGCTACCAGAGCTCCTTCTAACTCATAGTTACTTATCCCAGGAGGGGGTTTAAGGCTATAAGTCTTTATGGAATCTTACTGCCACATGATTCTCCCACAGAGTGACTAGTAGGTTTGACTCACCTTCAGTTAACAGCAGAGTAATTTAAGTACTGAACCAAAACGGATCCTTTCAAAGAAGCTAAGAGATGGGAAATACTCAAAGAATGAGTGGCCAACGGTGTCAAGATTCTTCTGAGAGACTCAATTCTGAAAAGGCAATGGGACTGAGAACATAGGTTCCAGAGTCACATTGTCTTCCATGGACAATGTCTGTAACATTAGGCAAGTAAGAGAACCTGTGTTTGAATTTGCAGTCTAGATGAAGTAGAAAATAATGATAGACAGACAGACAGACAGATAGATAGATAGACAGACAGACAGACAGACAACAAACAATTGGATACTTTAATTTCATAAAGAAGAAATGCTATAAGATAAATGTTAAGACCTATAGGTTTCAAGAAGGTTAAAATCGAAGCAGAATTAAAATGTATTTAGATAAAATGTGAAAATGAAAGCTGACGCTAAATGTATTCTAACCCAGATAGGACATGGAACTGCAGAGAATGGTCTGATTGTACGCTTGACTAAGATGGTTAGGTAGGAGAATTCAGTCAAATCTTAAAGAAAGGCTGTCCTTGTTGTTGTTGAGTGCCATCAAAGTCTTTTGTGAATGATAATGAACCCTGTATAGGGTTCCCAAGGAGAAGCGAGTGAATTAGAACTGATGACCTTGTAATTCAAACCAACCTTGTGATCCTGGGCATTATCCCTGAAGCAATAAAATGCAATGAGAAAGAAAGGGTTTTTTAATGGAAGAAAAAAGTGAAAAGCCTGTAGGGACCACTAAGCATGCTTGTTTGGCTGAAAGGAACAGTTTATTAAAAAAAATAATGGCAGACAAATGGGGAAAGCAGAAAAACAAAGGAGAACACAAAAGGCAAGGTGCCTTGAATGGCAAACTAAGGAATTTAGATCATACCTTGAAGGCAGTAAACACCATTTAAGGCTTCTGAAATACATATTCAGGACATAGAAGGAAAACATTCACTTAAAAATATACAGTAAAATTTCAATGTTTAAGATCACTTTTATATCAAGCATTTGCTTTAATGATACAAACAGAAATCTTGAAGTCTGCTTTCTGTCCTATAGAATCAACTGATGGTAAACAATGTTTTATAAATACTTTTCTAAAATGATTTTCTCAGACAGGGCTTACTGGTCAGGAACAAACTGGAGGAACTTGAGACTATGGCTTTCATAACTACATGAGAATTCACCCTCATGGCCCAATTTTCAACCAAGGGGTGGATAGGTTATAGGGAGCAAAACAACACTAGTGAGGTATATGCTAACCAAGGAATGATCAACAATTCATTATCAAAAGGGCACAGTTTACCTGGGACAAGGTTCTGAGGGCTTGGGAAGGAAAGTAGAATAGAAACAGGAACCTCGGGGAAGAAGTGGGTAACAGCTATTACAAAGAGGGGATTGCAGTCATTGAGATGAAACAAAGTGTATTATTTGTTTGATGTAAAATTGATGCAATTCACAATGAAAAGTTTAAAAATATAAGATTTTGAGGACCAAAAGAATTTTTTTCTGTATTGTAGATTTAACACAAATTCTCACCTGCCACTCTATTATTATTTAATACACAAAAAAGAACAGCCAGATGGCAGAGAACTTTGAAGATCCAAGTTTAAAGTAAAGAGATATGTCCATCTCATTTTTCAAAAGGGAATATACATAGACAATGTCAAATCCACAGTAAAAGTCTCTGTTTTAGGAAGAGCTACTTATTTTTAGATGAAAAAGTTTCCCTGTTGCTCTTGTTAGTTGCCATCATGTTGGTACCAATTCACAGTGATCTTATGCACAAGAGAATGAAATGTTGCTCAGTCCTATGCCAATCTCACTATCATTGCCACGCATGAGACTATTGCTGCTACCACTGTGCAAATCCATTTCATTGGGGTCTTCCTCTTTTATGCTGACCCTATACTTTACCAATCATGATGTTTTATAAATACTTTTCTAAAATGATCCACACAAAAGAAATCCTTTGCATAGTCAATAAAACACAGGTAAACATCTTTCTGCAGTTCTACGCTTTTACAAAAAAATACATTAGCAATGACATGTCTCATTGCCTGAATTCCACATCCTTGCCTGAATCTGCCCTGAATCTCTGGCAGCTCCTTGGCAATGTACTATATATTACAGCCGGTTTTGAATTATCTTTTGCAAACTTTTAGTAGCTTGCAATATTTATGATATTGTCTGATGATTTCCCACTCCCTTGGGTCAACTCTCTTTGGAATGGGCACAAATATGGATCACTTCCAATCAGTTGGCCAGATAGCTGTCTTCCAAATTTCTAGACATAGATGAGTTGAGTGCTTCCACTGCTGCATCAGTTTGTTAAAAGATTTGAATTTGTAACCCATTGATTCTTGGAGACTTGTCCTTTGCCAATGCCTTCAGTGCACCTTAGACTTTGTCCATCAGTACCACTGGTTGAACATTGACCATTTCTTTTTGGTACAGTGACTTTGTAAATTCCTTCCATCTTCTTTTGATGCTTTCTGCTTCACTCAGTAGTTTCCCTACAGATTCCTTCAATATTTAAAGTCAAGGCTTGAATTTTTTTTCTTCAGTTTGCTCAGTTTGAGAAATGCTGAGCATATTCTTCCCTTTTGGTTTTCTAATTCCAGATCTCAGCACATCTCATTGTAATATTTAGGTTTATCTTCTCAAACTGTTCTTTGAAATGTTATATTCAGCTCTTTTACCTCCTCATTGCTCTCATTTGCTTTAACATCTCTACACTGGAGAGCAACTTTCAGAGTACCTTCTGACATCCCTTCTGGTCTATCCTTCTTTCTTGTCTTCTTAATGAATTTTTGCTTTCTTCCTGTATAATGTTCTTTATGTCATCCCACAACTCTTGTGGTCTTCAGTCTTCGGTCTTTAGTGTTTAATGTATCAAATCTATTCTTAAGATGATCCCTAAATTCAGGTGGAATATGTTCAAGGTACTATTTTGGCTCTTGTGATCTTTTTATAATTTTCATCAGTTTTAGCCTATACTTGCATATGAGCAATTGATGGATTTGCTCCAGAGTCTGCCCTTAGTCTTGTTTTGACAAGGGATATGGATATATATAAATATAAATATATATAAATATATATAAACATATATATTTATATATAGTCAATTTGATTTCTGTGCATTCCATTGGTGAGGTCCATGTGCGTAGTCATCTTTTATATTGTTTAAAAAGGTATTGCAATGAAGAAATCATTGATCATGCAAAATTCTCTCATGTGATCTCCAGCATCATATCTATCACCAAGGCCATATTTTCCACCTACTGTTCCTTCCTCTTTATATCCAATCTTAGCATTCCAATTGCCAGGAATTAGCAATACATTTTGAATGCACATGTCATCAATTTCAGATGGAAGAAGTTGGTAGAATTCCTCACAATTTCATCAACACTGGCTTTAGTGGTCAGTGTGTATATTTGCATAATAGTGGTATTAACTGGTCTTCCTTGTAGCTATATGGATATTATATATGGTAAGTGTTGTACTTGAATAAAGTTGACAATTCAAACCCATCAGCCACTTCTTGGAAACACTATACAGGATCCCTATGAGTTGAAACTGACTCAGAGACACTTAACAACAACATTATAATACTTTGAAAGCTGTGAAAGCCAGAACTTGATGGGGATTGCTTTGTTTACATGTGTATATGTATATACACATACATACATATACACATGTATGGAGTCCTGGTGTAGCACTGTGGGTTAAAGTGTTAGAATGAAAAGCCATTTTTGACTACAAGGTTGGCGGTTCAAGCTCACCAGCTACTCCTCAGAAACGCTATACAGTGTTGCTATGGGTCAGAACCAACTCAACAGCAGTTAACAACCACACACATATGTATATGATTCACTGCTTTTGCTTCCCTAGAAAACCTGGCCTAAGACAAATAGCAAAGCGAGTACAGAGGAGAAAAGAAAAATTTTTAAACGGAGAGCAGACAAAGGAAAAATAACTTTCTTTTACAGCAGAAAAAGTGAATTCCAAGCTCTCACAGCAACCAAATTTAAAAAGTGAAATTAATAAATATGTTTGCACTTCAGAACTCAAAATGTGCAAGCACTGATAACATCAGATACCTGAGTGAAGCAGGAAAATGTGGGTGAAAAACTTTTTAAAAAATAGGTAGATACCCAGCTCCTCTTCCTAAATGTTACCTACACTCAAATGACTGCTGCTCTTCCTCCCACCAGCCTACGGAAAGAAGGGAGGTTCAGTCCAAAGAATGGTGAACACTATACACAAGTGAGTGAGGACTTCCATGTTGAATAAAAGGAAGAATGAGCAAAAGCTTAAGTATCCCAAGAATGCTGAACGACAGCCTTATGTTCCCTGGGCAGGAAAAGTTTGTAAGAATCCTTCCAAGGGAAACTAAGAAATTTTAGGCAAAAGACTCAAAGATATAGACAATCATGTATTCCCTAAGAAATGGACCAGTTCATCCTATTAAATTCCACTGACAATAATCACCCATGTACACAGGGGTTTTCAGTTAAGTGTTTTACTTCCTAAATCTATAGCATGAGTGAAGAGCAAATTAGCAAGTCAAAGCAATGAAAAGATATAGCGAGTTGGTTAGGAGAATATTTCAATAAGAAAAAAAAATAAGTAACCCCATCAATAATAATAATCCTGGTGTGGTGCTATGGGTTAATGCACTGGACTGCAAAGTCATTTGAACCACAAGGTAGGTGGTTCAAGCTCACCAGTCACTCCTTGGGAACCCTACACAGGATCGCTATGGGTCGGAATTGACTTGACGGCACTTAACAACAACAACAATTAATAATGATGTAAGAGAAAAAAAGTACTACTCTCTTAGGGAAAGACAAGGGAAAGAGATCTAGTAAAGTATGATAAAAGAACCCAAATCAAACTCACTGCCTTTGAGTCCATTTTAACTCACAGGGACGCTGTGGTTTGTGAACTGCCCCCATATGATTTCTAAGGCTGCAAAACTTTACAGAAAGAGACGGGCACATTCATCTCCCTTGGAACAGTTGGTGGGTCAAGCGCTTAATCACTGTGCCTCTATAGTGTCATGCAAAAAGACCTGAGAAGAAGAAGAAGACTCCTTGAAATAGAAAAGAGGACAATAAAAAAGCTCACACAAAGTTTGGTAGATTAAACTGGAGAAGAACCCCCGATACTAGATGAACATGATAAAGAAAATGACCCCCATAAAATTAGATCAACAAAAAATCCAGCATCAAAATTACAGGAGAGCAAGGAAGAAAGAGAGGAGACACAAGGGAAGAGGGTGAGAGAGTCCAAAATGAATCACCAAAGATGATTTACAGACCTAAAGGAGGTTATTGTCTAGACTAAAAGATCCTGAGTACCCAGAAGAATGAAGGAAAACCACACCCATATCCTCATGAAAATGAAAACAGTATGTTCAAAACAAAGCATAAAAACTCACAAGTCATTGTACTTTCCAAACTCCATATTGCAAGCAAGAAGACAATAGAACAATGTCTTCAATCTACTGAGGAAAAGTTATTCACAACCTACAAGGCAATAGTTTAACAAACTTTCAGTGAAGAGTAACAGTAAAATTTATTTATTTAACAAACATTGTACTTACCATGTACCAGATTGTATTTTAAGTATTTTGTAATTCTTAATAAATTTACTGAAAGTAAGACATTTTCAGGGAGGCAAACTTTCAAATACATTTCCCCAATGTGCCCTTTCTTACATATGTAAAGGAAACTGTGCTCCACTGAGCCAGAACAGTAAAGCCAAGAAACAGGAGGACTGGGAGACAGTATCAGGTGCTCTGTTCCTAGGAAGAAACAAAACAGATCCCTACAACCACAGCAAAAACTGTTGCAGGGGACACAAAGTTTTGCAGCAAGTCAAGAGATCAACCAATCTTTAAACCCCCCAAAACAAACCCAATGGCATCAAGTTAATTCTGACTCATATACACAAAGAACTGCTCTTTAGAATTTCTGAAATTTCTAATCTTTACAAGAGTAGACAGTCTCATTCATCTGCATTCCACAGAACAGCTGTTGGCTTTGGATTTGAATTAGCAACCTTGAGGTTAGTAGCCCAATGCTAAATCTAAAGTTTAAAGTCCCCAGCCACTCCATCTCTCCACGTCATCGTCTCTGCCTACATCTCTGACATCACTGTTTCTCTGGGTAGCGTCTATTTCCAAACTTCTGAGGAAGCACCATACTGCTTTCCAGAGAGGTTGGACCATTTTGCAATCCCACCAGCAATG
>NW_006408601.1:12558501-12571746 GCF_000296735.1 Chrysochloris asiatica | reverse complement strand
GTCTTTAATTCATGCTGAGTTGGTATTTGTATAAGGAATGAGTTAAAAGTTTTGTTTCAATGTTTTGCATATCCCTTTCCAGTTTTGCCAGCACCATCTGTTTAAGAGACTATTCCCCTCCTCATGCAATATATTTAGGTACATTGTCAAAAATCAGTTGGCTGTGGGAGGATGGGCTAACTTCTGGATTCTCTATTCTGTTCCATTGATCAAAGTATATTTCACTGTACCAGTACCAAACTATTTTACCACTGTAGCCATGTAATAAATTTTGAAGTTGGGGAATGAGAGGTTTCCAACCTTATTCTTCTTAAGCAGTACTTTGCTTATCCTAGGTCTCTTTCCTTTTGATATAAAGTTTGTACTTGTTTTTCCATCTCGTTGAAGAATGTTGAAGGAATCTGGATTGGGATTGCATTATATGTGTAAATTGCTTTGGGCAGTATTTATATTTTCACAATGTTAAGTCTTTCTATCCATGAGCATGGCACATCCTTCCATTTCTGTAGGTCCCTTTCGGTTTCTTGTAGTAGTGTTTTGTAGTTTTCTTTGTCTCGGTCCTTTGTTTCTCTGGTTATATTTATTCCTAGATATATCATCCTTTGGGAGTCTATTGTAAATGGTATTGCTTTCCTACTGTCCTTTTCAGCACTGTAATTATTAGTAGAGAGGAATCCAACTGATTTGTTTCTATGTTATCTTACATCCTGCCACTTTGCTGATTTTTTAAAGTGGTAAATAAAAATCGTCCATGATTATTGTAGATTCATCTACTTCTTTCTTCAAATCTATTAGAGTTTGCTTTATATATTTTGGAGCTCTTTCATTGGGAGCATAGATATTTATTATGTTTTGTCATTATGTTCAATTGTCCCTTTAATCATAATATAATGACCATCTTTATCTATTATGTTGTTTTTTGCCTTAAAGTTTATTTTATCAGAGATTAGTTTTCCCACTCATGTTCATTTTTTTATTGTAATTAGCTTGGTATATTTTTTTCCCATACTTTGACTTTTAATCTATTTTTGTCTCTGTGTGTGAAGGATCTTATTTTCTTATCCATTCTGCCACCCTCTGTCTCTTAACTGGTGCATTTAATCCGTTTACAGTTAGTGTAATTATTAATCGGTATGATTGATTGTTGCCTTTATGTTTGTTTTTTTGTGTGTGTGGTGCTGCTGCTTTCTTTGTTCTGTGTGTCTTGCTTTGCTGAGTTCATGTTTTTTGTGTTCTTTCTTTTGAGTTTCCTCATAGTTTTAATGTTTTCATATTCTTCTTGGATTTTCATTTTCTTGGTATGTTGTGAAATGTTAATTTTCTTGGGGTAACCTTATAGTCGATTAACTTTTAGTTAATTTAGTTCAGTCTATTTTATCCTATAATTTACCTGACGTTCTCACTCTCTGGATCTCTGTTCCAACGTTTTTACCTTATTTCTCATTGTAATTGTTTTGATCATAGACTGACTTGTCAGATTCTCTAAGTTTGTTCTTATTGTTTTGTTCTGTTCTCAACTCTTCCTTCTGTCAATTTAGTTCTGAGAGGTGCTGCCACATATGTCAATCTCTGGTTGTTGTCTGTTCTTGTTCCTTCTCAGTCCACAGAACTCACTTTAGGATGTTTTGTAGCACAGGGTTGGCTTTGGAAAAATCCCTTAGCTTCTATTTATCCTGGAATGTTATGATTACACCGTCATATTTGATTGATAGCTTTGCTGGATAAAGGATTCTTGGGTGACAGTTTTTTGTTTTGTTTTGTTTTTTCTTTCAAGGTTTTATATATCTCTCACCGTTGACTTCTTGCTTGCATGGTTTCTGGTGAGAGAGCCGAGCTTAATCTGACTTGCTTGCCTTTGTATGTAACACTTCTCTTTTCCCTACCTGCTTTCGGGAATGTCTCCTTATCTTTGCTCTTGTAGACCTTTAATATGATATGTCTCAGTGATTTTCTTTTGGGGTCTATCCTTCCTGGGTTTCGTTGATCTTCGGGAATGTTTATTTTTTTCACTTTTCAGGATGTTAATAGAAATTTTCTTCCAGCAGTTTTTCAACTATTTCTTCTGTGAATTTGTGTGATTCTTCCTGTTCTGGAATGCTGATAATTCTTAAGTTATTCCTCCTCATGTTGTCCAACATGAATCTAGACCTTCTTCCAATTTTTTTTATCCTTTTTTCTGCTTGCTCTTCTATCTTAGTGGTATTGAGAAATTTATCTTCCAGCTCACTGGTTTTGCCTTTCATCTCTTCTATTCTACTCCTTTGCCCTTTCAGTATATTGTCTATTTCTGATATTCTAGTATTGATCCTTTGGACCTCTTTCCAATGTTGTATCTATCCTATTTGATTGTTCCTGTAGCACTTTCCTGACTTCTTCCTTATTTTTCTCAACTCCATTGTAAAGTGTTTTGAAACATTTTATAATGATTTTTCTGAATTCCTTCTCAGGCATTTCCAAGGCCTGCCCTCGTTCCAGAATGGAGTCCAGGTCCACCTCTAGTTCATTTGTCTCAGACATTTTATCTTGTTTCTGGACATGTGCTGATATGGTCATCTGTTTTTGCTTCTTGGACATGTTTAGTGTTTATTTATGGCCTTAGTACTTAATTGAGTGCATGTTTTGGTATTTTTTATACTTTCTGATTGCCTCCAGGTAGATGTTATCAGGATGTGGGCTTCTCTTTCACTCTTCTTATTGCTTAACTCAGAGTAACTTTCACAGGTCTTGTCTGTCTCCCTGGTGTATGGCAGTTGGTATTAGTTCTTGCCTGGGTTTTGGTGTTTTACAGTGTGTGATTGTAGCTTGACTATATGGCATTAGTTGCTGTCTCTTCTTGTGTAATACAGGGAAAGACAGAGTTCCCCAAATGTAAAAGGGGAAACAAAACCCAGCAAAACAGCAACACCAAAAGAAGACAAAACAAAAAAAACTAGATTGGATACTGTAGTCTGCAATTGCAGAAAAAGGAGAGGAGGGCAAGAAGAAGAAAAAAAAAATCTGTAGCTTTTTATTAGTATAATTTTAATGTCCTCTTTCAGCTTCTTGCCTTCAAGACTGCCTGATAAATTTGAAGATTCCACTGTTGGTTGTTATGCTGTACCTCAGGATTTAATTTTCGGATTGTTTTGTGTTAAACTCTCTTTCCCTCCCCACACATCTTGTTCTGGTCTTTTCCCTATTAAAAAACAGTTCAAGGTCAGTTCTTGGGCTACTGGTCTCTTTCAATGCTGAGAATATCTGTGTGCATGTGTGGCAGAAGAACCCACCAGTGGTGGGGGTGGGGGGTATCCACTTGCTCAAGCACCCCCTCTAGTCACCAGATGGAGGTGTGCAAACAGTGGGGGACCAATGAACAGATAACAAAAATAAAAACAATTCTGAACAAAGCAAAACCAACAATGCGTATTGTCTACCTTTGCTCCACGGTTCCCGGGGCGTTATTCCGTGGTGGGTCTGCTCCCCTGCTTTGACTTGCTGTTTGGTCTTGCCCAAGTTGTCGGCTCTGGGCTGACAAGCCCAGTAGAATCTAAAGTACAGGATTTCTTATTTCTGCTACAAGTTCCACTAGCTCTAAGTCTTCAAACTTTTAAAATATTCCTACCTATGTGGTTCAGAGTTTTGGAGCTCTGCCCTGAACCCACTTTGCCTGACATTCTGGTGGTATTTCTGACAGAGAACTTCACTCCACCTCTACCCTATCCGCCATCAAGCCCCGCCCTCTGTAAGTGTTCTTGATCTTCAACAAGGAAAGTTGTAACATCTGCATTGTTTATGAGCTTTCTTCAATCCCAATGCCACCTTCCTCTTCATATTATCCAGCTCCTTGTATTATTTGTCCAGTGTACAGACTGAATAAGTATGGTGAAAGGATTCTAGCCGGGTGCACACTTTTCCCTTTTTAAACTATTCACTACATCCTAGTTCTGCTCAAACAACTGCCTCTTAGTCTATGTATAGGTTCCTCATGAGCAAAAGTAAGAGTTCTGGAATACCCAGTCTTCCATAGCTGGTCATGATCCTAGATACATACTGCATGCATACCATGTTCCTATTATTAACAGCTGTTTACAGATGTTTCTCCTCGAGTTGAGTTGTACCCCATCAGTAAATTAAGTTACCTAATGCTTTACTCCAGAGTTCTGGTTTGGCACTGCGGGATAATGTGCTGGACTATAAGGTTGGTTTGAACCACAAAGTCAGTGGTTCAAGTTTGTCAGGTGCTCCTTGGAAACCCTATGCAGGATTGCTATGATTCAGAACCAACTCAAAGGCATTTAACAACAACAACAACGTTTTACTCCATTCATACATATCATGGTGGTCAACTCAACTTTGAGGAGGCATCTCTTCCCAGGGATATTTTGAATGCCTTCCAAACTAAGGGATTCACCTTCCGGCAATATATCTGACAAAGTCTGCTGCTATTCATAATGTTTTCAGTGGCTAGACATTCAGAGGTAGTCCATATTTCCTTCTTCCTAGTCTGTCTTAGTCTGGAAACTCAGTTTAAACCTGCCCACCACGGTTGAACCTGGTGGTATAAAAAATACCAGTGGCATAACGTCCAGCAACATACAAGACAGGAGGTGGTCTGTATATGAAGGTTTATGACAAATCCTTTAAAGACTAAGCAATAGCATGAATAAACTAGATCAGGCTTAATGAATGACATAACAAAAATTGTGTGAGAAAAGAAATCTAGCAAATTCCATGATGAATTTATCAAAGCCATTTGCTGACTTGTCAGTTCTGAATCATGGCAAACTCATGTGTGTCAGAATAGAACTGCATTCAAGAGGGCTTTCACAGCTAGCACCTACAGGTAGATGGTAAAAGCACACCTGGTTGTCTTTGAACCTCCAACTTTCTACTTAGCCATCAAGTGCTTAACCATTTGCACTCCCAGGTATTCTATTCCCAAGCTAGAAATGCATGTATACAACCATATTGATATAAACACATAATATTGATCTGACTACATGTGTAGAAAGGTATGTGATAGTAAAAAACTCCTTACATTCATGATGAAAAGTCAATTTATAAAATCCTAAAATAGAAATATCAAAAAGTAACAAAGAAGCATGTTAGAGATATGGAGGAATGAAACAAAAGAATCCATTAAAAGCAGCAAAAGTGGTTACAATTGGGAAGGGAAATGTCCTAGGTCTACAGGGCCATCCTGGTATGGTTCTGCAAGACAAAGTACTGGATTGTAAGGTCAGTTTCAACAGCATGGTCAGTGGTTCAAACCCACCAGCTGCTCCTTAGAAACCCTATACAGGATCGAGTGGGTTAGAACCAACTTGAATGCACTTAACAACAACAAAAACACAAGGGATTAATTTTCTTCATAAAGCCTTCTAGAACAGTTCAGCTCTTTAAACTACATGCATGTATACATTTGAAAAAGTGCAAATTATTTAAAAGTTCATGAACTACAACAACTACCTTGGGGAAGTTGCAAATAGTTGTGTCAATATCTTCCTCAGATAATTTTGGGAGGGATACACACAAGCATTTTAAACAGTGCTCAACTCAATGTATGTTAATTATTATTTATTCAGAAAACGCATTATTGGGGTTATTTTAGATAAGTCAGAAGGTGTGGTGCTATAGTATCATCACTGCACTGTGATCCACAAGGTAGGCAGTTCAAACCCACCAGCTGCTTGGAAACCCTATACAGGGTCACTATAAGTTGGAACTGACTTGACAACATTTAACAAAAACAACAACAACAGTAACAAAATAGTAAAAAGGGTCCCTTGTGGTATAGTCTGTTATGTGTTGGACAGCTAACTGCAAGGTCAGCAGTTTGAATCCACCAGCCACTCCATGAGAGCAAGAGAAGGTTGGTAAACATTTACATCCTCAGAACACCTATACAGATTTACTATGAGTCAGGACCGGCTTCAGGCCACACAATCACCAAATAGTTAAAAAAATAAAATAAAATAAAAAATAAAACAATATTGTTTTCTTTTTTTTCAATTTAATTTCAGCCCTAAATTCCATATGTTTTTGTTGTTGTTGCTGTGGTTGTGTGTTGTTGAATGGGTTCCGACTCATAGCAATTCTGTACAGGATTTCCCAGGGTATAAATCTTTATGGGAACAGAAAACCTCATCTTTTTCCTGAAGAGCACCTGGTGGATTTGAACTGCTTACTTTGTAGTTAGCATTTAAAAATGTAACTTACTACAACTAGGGTTCCTTTAAATTATGTATGTTGTTGTTTTTGTTGTTAAGTGCTGTCCTGTTGTTTGCAACTCACAGAGACCCTGTATAAAGTCTCCAAGTTTGAAATGCCAACCTTGTGATTCACAGTCCACTGTTGATCCAACAGCACCACACCAGGAGTCAAAATTTAGATTTTAAAATTTCAGAGAAGCAATAAACTAACATCCTAAATGTCATTATTGCTGTTAAGTACCATCCAATGCATGGCGATCCTGTATAGGTTTTCCAATTAGCGGCTGGTGGGATTGAACTACCAACCATGTGGTTAACAGTTTAGTCCATATCCTACAGCATCACACCAGAACTCTAGGATTATTTAATAGAGCCTCCATTTAAAGAATACTTAAATCTTCTGGTATCTCATCAAACTCCCTCCACTTAAAAATGCGAGAAATCAATGGAAAATGTGAATATGTTTTATAGAAGGAAATTAATTTCCATTTAAAATCTTCTCCTTCACACAAAGAAATCATTGTTACATTTGTCTTCATATTTTATAGGTACCTACTAAAGTTTTTTAATATTTTAAAGGCAATGTAAGTCTGAGTTAAAATTCATTTATCTAAAACATACTGAGAAAACAGACAGGCTCGTCAATAACCCTCACGATGGAGTCTCATTTTCCCCCATACAGATGAGAGCTCCCTACAGCATATTGATTAGCCTGCTGAGCTACCTACTGGAACAGAGATAATTCTCCAGCAACTTAAAAGCATTTTTCTCCTACAGCTACAGTTTGCTATAGGCATCAAAGGAATGGAATGGGCATAACTAACTGGTCAACTGAAGATGGATGTTCTGTATGGTTGCTCCCAAGACTGCTGAAATCCCCAAACCAAATCCTTTGCTGTCCAGTAAATTCTGACTCATGGCAATGCTATAGGACAGAGGAGAACAAACCCATAATATTTCTAAGACTATAACCATGATGGGAGCAGACTGTAACATCTTTTCTCACGAAGAGGTTGACATTCTAATAGCCAGCCTTTAGGTTAGCAACTGAGGGCTTAGCCACTGTATCACCAGAACTCCTTTCAGACTGTAAGAGACTGTGTTACAAAAATGTAAATGATCAGTATGCTCTAGGATACTAACAGGTCACATTTGAGGGTTCATGTTGTCAATGACTTCATTCTAGATTCCTCCAGTTAAATAAAGGGACACCTAGAGGAGACATTCTCATGATACTTAGCTTCATAGACAGTAATATTTCTGTTATCTGAAGCAACCTCATTACTGCCTGTCAGATATAATTGCCAGGAGAGTAACAGAAACCCATCACTTGCCTATTACCTTGTTAATATGTCACCTATGAGCCAATAGGAACTGAAAGCATTATGGTACAGTCTGCTGGATAATACCTGAGAGACCTGGTTTATGGTGTTCATCAAGGTCTGGGTGTCAGAGAGGCTGTTATGTGCTAAAACTACACGACTATGTTCAGATGTATATATAATGTGCCAGACTGTTTAGACTAAATATAGTCATTGACAACACTGTTCTCTATTACATGTTGAGTACTTGATTGACAAAAATATTTTGGAAGCTCTTCTGTCAATGGTGAACTTACATAAAGCCTATGGAAAAATATAAAGTGATAATCTGTGTGTATAAAAATTAACAGAAACATTTTATCTCTCTACATATATCATTTTGACCACTTGTCTGTCAGTTTGTTGTACTGTGATTGCTTACATGTTGCTATAATGTTGGAAGTTATGCAACTGGTATTTGAAATACCAGTAGGATCACCCATAGTGGACACATTTCAGTGGTACTTCCAAACTAATACAGCCTAGGAAGGAGAGTCAGTCTATTTATGATTGTTTAGACACTGAAAACCTTAGGATTAGCAGGAGAACTTTGTCAGATATAGAGCCAGAAGATGAAAACATTATGAGTAGTAGCAGGATACGGTCCAACTTCCTGCTAGAAGATGAGCCTCTCCAGTTTTGGAAGGCACTCAAAGTGTGACTGGGGAAGAGTTGCCTCAACATACAGTTGACCATGATGAAATCAATGGAGTAAATCTTTTAAGACCTTCATTTGCTGATGGGGCCCAACTCAAAATGACTAGAAGTATCTGCAAATATCCATTAATAATTGCAACAGGGAATGTAAGAAATATGAATCTAGGAAAACTAGACGCTGTCAAAAATGAAATGGAATACAAAAAGAACTATACCCTAGGTATCAGTGGATTGGAACTGACGGGTACTGACCATTTTGAATCAGACAATCATATGCTTTACTATGTCAGGAATGAGAAATTAAAGAGGAATAGCACAAAATTAGTATTCATCATCAAAAAGAACATTTCAAGATCTATCTTGAAGCACTATGCTGTCTGTGATAGAATAATATCCATACTGCTACAAGGAATAATATCATTATGATTCAAATTTATGCACCAACCACCAAAGACAGTGATGATGAAATTGATGACTTCTATCAACTTCTTCAGTCTGATATTGAACAAACATGCAATAAAGATATATTGATAAATATTGGGGAATAGAATGTGAAGGTTGAGAAAAAGAAGAAGGGTCAGTAGTTGGAAAATATGGCCTTGGTGATAGAATTGATGCTGGAGATCGTATGATGAAATTTTGCAATATCAATAACTTCTTCACTATAAGTACCATTTTTAAACAACATAAAAAATAATTATGCACATGGACCTCACCAAATGGAATACATAAAAAGGCAGGGAGGGTTCCTTGATAAAAGAAACAATCCATGATGATTTGGGGCTGGGGAGGAAATGATTCATGCTCTAGAGGGTAGACACACATTGACATGGATAACAGGACAGGCAATATACAACCGGAAGGAAGTTGGCAGAAGAAAGATAGGGATGGTGAGAGTGCTTAAAGTGATGAATGTGGTGCTTAAAGTGAATAGAGGTCAATGCTGTTAACTGTTGATGCATTGAGGGGGTTGCAACCACATAAAGAAGCAAAGTATATGATTTGTTGAATGTAAAATTGATAATCTGCTCTCAATTCTCAATAAAAAGTTTAAAAAATAAAAATAAATAAATAAGACCAGAAAAGCCAAAATATGACCTTGAACACATCCCACCTGAATTTAGAGATCATCTCAAGAACAAATTTGATGCATTAGACACTAATGACCGAAATTCAGAAGAATATGGAATGACAGCAAGAGCATCAAACAGGAAGAAAGCAAAAAGGTCATTAAGAAAACACGAAAGAAGGAAAAGACTAAAATGGATGTTAAGAAGAGACTCTGAAACTTGCTCTCTAACACAGACATCCTAAAGTGATGGAAGAAATGTGAAGGTAAAGGTCTGAACAGAATATTTCAAGGGCAGCTAGACAACAGAAAGTATTATAATGAAATGTGCAAAGTCATGTGATTAGAAAACCAAAAGAAAAGAACATGTTCAGCATTTGTCAAGCTGAAAGAACTGAAGAAAAAAATTCAAGACTTGACTTGAAATATTGAAGAATTTTATGGAATAAATAATGAAAGAATGCATCAAAAGAAGATGGAAGGAATGCAGAATTATTGTACCAGAAAGAAATGAGTGATGTTCAACCATTTCAAGAGGTAGCATATGATCAAAAGCCAGGGTACTGAAGGAAGAATTCCCAGGTGCTCTAAAAATATTGGCAAAGAACAAGGCTCTGGGAATTAATGGAATATAAACTGAAATCTTTCAATAAATTGATGCAGCAATGGAGGCACCCAGTCTTCTATACCAAGAAATTTGGAAAAACAGCTACCTGGCCAACCAATTAGAAAAGAACCATATTTGTGCCCATTCCAAAGACATATTACCCAACAAAATGTGGAAATCATTGAACAGTAAGTATCACTAATATCACATGCAAGTACTATTTTTGTGAAGATAATTAAATGATGGCTGCAATAGTATATCAACAGGGAACTACTAGAAATTCAAGCCAGATACAGATGAGAATGTGGAATGAGCGAAATCATTGCTGACATCAGATTAATCTCAGCTGAAAGCAGACAATACCAGAGAGATGTCTACTTGTGCTGTATTGACTATACAAATACTTTTGACTGTGTAGATCATGACAAGCTATGCATAACACTTCAAGAAAGGATTTTGCAGAACACTTAACTGTGCTTGTGAGGAATCCAAATATAGACCAAGAGGTACTTGCCAGAACATAAGAAGGGGATAATGAATATTTTCAAATCAGGGAAAGTTTGAGTCAGGGTTGCATCCTTTCACTATAATTATTCAAACTGGATGCTGAACAAACAATCCGAGAAACTGGATTATAGGAAGAAGAATGTGGCATCAGTATATCAAGAAGAGTCATTAACATTCTGTGATAATCAGAAGACAAAACCTTGCTGGCTGAAAGTGAAGAGGAGTTAAAATACTTATTGATGGGACCACAATCTTCAGTATGGGTTGCAAATCAATGTAAACAAAACAAAACTCTGCACAACTGGATCAAGAAATAACATCACAATAAGTGGGAAAGACTGAAGTTGTTAAATATTTCATTTTCTTGATCCATAGCCAGCAT
The DNA here is from genome assembly GCF_000296735.1 of Chrysochloris asiatica. NCBI lineage: Eukaryota > Metazoa > Chordata > Mammalia > Afrosoricida > Chrysochloridae > Chrysochloris > Chrysochloris asiatica. The sequence goes on along the minus strand of NW_006408601.1, from coordinate 12,560,972 downwards.
TCATGGAAGAAGCAGTCAAGAAATCAAACAACATATTGCATTGGGCAAACCCGCTGTACAAAACCTCTTTAAAGTGTCCAAGAGCAAAGATATCAGTTTGAGGACTAAGTACACCTGACCCAAGCCATGCTATTTTTCAATAGCTTCATATTCATGTGAAATTTGGAATATTTGTAAGGAAGACTGTAGAATAATTGATGCATTTGAGTTATGGTATCTTTGTAGAATATTAAAAGTACTCTAGACAGCCAGAAAAACAAACAAATCTCTGTTGGAAGAAGTACAGCCAGAATGCTCCTTATAATTTAGGATGGTGAGAATTCACCTCTCATACTTCAGACATGTAAGGAGAGACCAGTCCCTGGAAAAGGACATAATGCTTGATAAAGTGGAGGGTCATCAAAACTGAGTAAAAAGCCTCAAAGAGATAGATTAGCACGGTGGCAGTAGCAATTGGCACACACATAACAATTGTGAGGATGGCACAGGGCCAGGCAGTGTTTTGTTCTGATTTGTGTAAGGTCACTAAGAGTAGGAATTGACTTGATTGTATCTAACAACATCTCATATAGAGAAACACAAATCCCACATTTGCAACATCACACTCAACCATGACAACAGAGTTTCTTGAGGAAAAAAAAAGTTCATCTCAAAGTACAGCAACATGTAATGCTTTGTGCACACCAGAAAAGGATAAGAACAGAAGGAGAGAGAGATGGAGGAATGGAGAGATGAAGGAAGGAAAAAGGAAGAAAATGAAGGAAGGAAAGGAAGATGTAAGTAAAGAAAGAAAGAGGGAGCAAAGGAAGTAGGGACAGAAGAAAGAAGGCAACAAACCTTGGAGAAATCTCACTGCCTTGTCAATGATTCCTTCTGTCATTTACCTCTAGTCAATGAGTGACTGCCATGAAATCAGACAGACTGAGATGGAAGGAGGAAATCTATTATTGCCTAAATCAGTTTCCATTCCTTCATGATACTGGCCTTTTACTGTGTGATTTTAGTGTTTTTCAACACAGTATTATAATTTACTTTCTTCAACCTGGCTCTGAAATACAATTTCATCTCATAAATGTCTAAAGAAACCTCAATCCCTTCCAACTCTGCAAGAAAAGCAGGCGATGTTGGACTTACTAAGTTACACAGTAGCTTTCTGCCATCCCACTCATCAATGAAAGGCTCTTCCTGTCACCTAGCGACTCATAACAAAAGTCTCTTTGGAATCATCACTCTTGATTCTATCTCCCACACATCCAATTAATCAACTATTCTATAGGTTCTAACTTCAAAAGACTGAAACCGCTCTCAATACCATAAGTGGTTCATCATTATCTCTCACATGAACTATTGCAATATCCTCTTCCCAGGCCTCCCATCATCCAAACCTACCTCGCTATGGTCTAATTTCCTCATAACAGCCAGAATAATACTTTTAAAAGACAAATACAGTCATGTTACTAGATAGATCCCTACTGTCAAGTTGACTCCAACTCATGGCGAGATTACGTATAATGGAATGAAATGTTGCCCAGTCCTGCCTTATTCTCACAATTGCTGGCATCGTTGTGACTATTGTGCCAACCAACCTCTCCACGTACCTTGCCCTCTGTTTCAGCAAATGATCCTCCTCCAGCAAATGATCCCTCCCAATGACAAGTACAAATCAAATGACTCAAATGCTATTCTGCTGTGATTCATAAGGTTTTTACTGGCTAATTTTCAAAACTCAATTTTCAGGTCTGTCTTTCTAATCTGTTTTATTCTGGAAGCTTCACTGGAATCTGTCCCACTAGGGGAGAGTCTCTGCTCTTATAACTTCCAGTATCAGAGCAACACACTAGCCACCACAACATAAAAACTGCCAAGCAGGTGTTAGTCAGTTGCTACCATTCTTCAAAACCTCTCATGACTTTTTTTTACTGATACAATAAAAGCCAGTGCCCTTCCCTTATCAAGACCCATAAGACCTTAATGATGTCATCCTGTTTCCTCTGAAGTTATGTGTAACAGTTCTTCTCCTTGGTCACTTGCTCCAGCCACACAGGTATACTTATAGTTCCTGATGTGGCAATATAGGATTGGACAGGACTGCAAACCACAAAGTTAGCAGTTCAAACCCATCAGGTGCTTCTCAGAAACCTTTGCTTCTCAGAAACCTTACACAGGGTCATTGTGAGTCGGGACTGACTGACGGCACTTTACATCAACTACAAGCAAGCATCTGCTGCCTTAGGGATTTCCAACTAGCAGTGCCTCTTCTCGGACCAGCTTTGCTTACCCGTTAGTGCAAGTCTTTTCTCAGGTATCACTTCATCAGAAAGGCCTTCCCTCAACACTTATTTCAAAAAGCAGTGTACCTCTATCCTTCACTCCATAACATCTTATTATATTTTGTTTCTCTTGCAATGTATAACTAATAGAAAACATAGTATGAATGCATTTGCTTATATTTATGGACTAAGTCTCCAGCA
>NW_006408601.1:12556398-12557541 GCF_000296735.1 Chrysochloris asiatica | reverse complement strand
GACTGTTTCCTCCGGACAATATGTCCAAAATATGTACATTAATGGAATCCCATAATCTACTGCCCATATATGACCCCACTCAAAAGCAAATGATCAGTATATCTCTATTCAAATTCAATGAAAAAACAAACCTGCTGAGTCCGGTGAGTTGCTTACTTGATATAGACTAGGTTCCCGAAAGCTAGGCAAACTAAATCTTGAAAGATAAATAGATTTTAAGTAAAAAAGAAAAATCATGTCCTTGACTATAAGCCAGAGAAACTTCTGTCTGGCATTTTATATCTTCATTATTTTATGAAAAACCAACAGGATCATGTAACTCTTCTGCTCTAAAGGGACTGAAGTCTAAACTCCTTAGTCCAACATTTGAGACTTTCTGGATTCAGGCCCAGTCTATTTAGTGAATTCTTCCTGCGATTCTTTTCATCTTCTGCTTGACATACTGTGCTATGTTCTCCCAAAAGGACAAAGAACAATTGTACCTCCTTGACTTGGCTCATTCTAGTATTCTGCTTAAAATTTCTACCTCTCTCATCCACTTGGCAAACTCCTACTTGCCCCCTGAAATTAATATAAAATGCCATCACTTCCATACAGCCTTCCCTGACTCACACACCACAGAGCCAGTCACTGTCTCCTATACTTTATAGTGATGTCTCCTTTACAAATCCCAAGCCCACTGTCAACTCAATTCTGACTATGGAAGTTTCCATTACAGCCAACATAACGCATAGTTATCCAATGATTCCCCATCATAGACTATGTACACATAATTCCTCAAGACTGGGGTGGTCTTAATCATCCCTTAATTCCAAAAGCTAACATAGTATTCCAGAGATAAATAGGGGTTCAATAAATATTTCGAGTGTTAAATTATATTTTTATTTTTCCTTCTTTGCTTGAACAGGCACAAGATAACACATTCTTTAGGATGAGGCCAGATTTACTTTAGTTTCAAATTCCTCATCTCAAAAACATTTTGTTTTTGCTACCCTGACTGCTAACCAGAGCTGGTCTGAGTTGCCAGTGGCTCTACTTCTCTGTCTTCTGTGTTGCCTGAGCTTAAATCAAAAGTTTGCTTCCTCGGCGATGCCAGAGATGAAGGCAGACATGGTGACTGATATGGAGAGATGGAGTGGATGG
>NW_006408601.1:12545287-12547834 GCF_000296735.1 Chrysochloris asiatica | reverse complement strand
ACTGATCAAAGGAACAGAATAGAGAATCCAGAAATTAACCCATCAACATACAGCCAACTGATTTTTGAAAAAGTACTTAAACATATTGTATGAGGAGGGGATAGTCTCTTCAACAGATGGTGCTAGCAGGACTGGAAAGCGATATGCAAAAGATTGAAACAAGACCTTTACCTCACACCTTATATAAAAACCAACTCAGCATGGATTTTAAGACCTAAATATGAATCCCAGAATTATGAAGGTCATCAATAGAAAAATGGAACAAATGTGAGGGCACTAATTCAGGGAATACAAAGACTACCTAACATTTTGAAAATTATACAAACAAAAGTAGAAAAAAATAGATGATTGGGACATACTAAAAATTAAAAACTTAAGTACATCAAAAGACTTAACCAGAAGAGTAAAAAGGGAACCCACAGAATGTGAAAAAATATTTTGCAATGACAAATCAGACAAGGGACTCATTTCTAAAATATATGTGAAACTACAACGCCTCTCCAAAAAAAAAAAGACAAATAACCCAATTAAAAAATGGGTTCAGGACATGAACAGACACTTCACCAAGGAGGAGACCCAGGCAGCCAACAAACATATGAAGAAATGTTCACAATTACTAGCCATTTGTTATTGTTGTTAACTGCTGTCGAGTTGATTCTGACCCATAGTGACCCTGTATAGGGTTTACAAAGAGTAGCTGGTGAGCATGAACCACCAACCTTACAGTTCAAACAACTTTACAGTCTGACACAGTAGCCCACAGTGCCACTCCAGGACTCCTACTAGCCATTAAACATGCAAATCAAAACAACAATGAGATATCACCTCACACCAGCAATAACAGCAAAGATCAAAAAAGTAGGGGGCAATAAATGCTGGTGAGGATGTGGAGAGACTGGGACTCTCCTGCATTGCCAGTGGGATTGCAAAATGATCCAGCCTCTCTGGAAAGCAATATGGCGCTTCCTCAGAAGGTTGGAAATAGAGATACCTTTGTTGTTGTTGTTGTTAAGTGCCTTCGAGTCATATGATCCAGCAATTCCTCTACTTGGTATTTACCCACAAGAAATACAAGTCATAACACGAGTAAATTTATGCACACCGATGTTCATAGTAGCATTATTTACAGTAGCAAAAAGTTGGAGACAGCCTAAATGCCCATCAACTGAAGAATGGATAAACAAACTGTGGTACAAACACAAAAAGGAATAATAATAGGCTACCTTGAAGAATAACAAGGAAGCTGCAAGCCACCACATAACATGGATGAACCTTAAGGACATTATGTTGAGTGAAATTGTTGTTGTTGTTAAGTGCCGTCGAGTAGGTTCTGACCAATAGCGACCCTGAGCAGGGTTTTTGAGGCCATAAATCTTTATGGGAGAAGACAGCCTCATCTTTCTCCTACCGAACAGCTGGTAGTTTCAAACTCCTGACCTTGCAGTTCACAGGCCGATTCGTAACCACTACGCTCCCAGAGCTTCTTTTTGAGTGAAATTAGTCAGTCACAATAGGAGAAACACTGCATAGGACCACTGCTGGAAAAGACTTAAAAAAAAAGAATCTATACCAAAGGGGGGGTGGGATTCTTTGCTGGTTATCAGCATATGGGGGATGTGGTGAGGGGAGGGAGGGGAAGGTGGAGCAAAAGGGCAGGGAATAGACACAGGATAGTTTGGCTGGTAGGGAGGGGGTCAATAAACAAGAAGGGGAAGGGGAATGGAAGAGCAAAGAGGATAGGAAAACAATTAGGCAGGTTTGCATGGGCTAAGTGGGACAGAGGTAAAGAATGATGTATGCACAACCTTGGAATAACAGGGCTCTGGGAAACAGGGACTGAAACGTGGCTGGGATGGGCAAAAGGGGGGAAATAATGTTAAGATGCTTGGCTGTCTTTTGAACCTTTTTTTCCCTGGCATATCATTATAAAATAGACACTGAGGAGGAGAGAAAGGAATAGACAGAAATACCACCATAGAAAGCTTGTAAGTCCGTCTTCTTCCTAAAACTGATTGGAATACCTAAAATGGGGCTACAATGTGCCCAGTGAAGGAGGCTTCCTGTGGAGCCTCTGTATTACATAAGACCATAGGTGTAATCCTGAAATGCATCCAGAATCTTCTGAGATGGGAAATTCCCACTTGAAAGGACTGGCAGACCAGCCTGGAGCGAATAGAAGAACACAAGATACTTCTCAAAAGAAGACCAATAGGAAAAATACAAAACAATATAGGCAGTCCAACTGATTACTACAAGAACAAGCAAGTTGCTGGCCCAGGAGACATCAAGGCCAGTGATTGGGTTCCCTTAGGGCAAACCTCCTTCCAAGACTAAGACCCAATGGGAATACACACTCTGATTGGTGACCACGTTCATCACCAATAAAGAGGAAGTTAGGGAAAAACAGCAGTGAAGCTGCGAGCTAAGCCCTACAATGTTCTACAGACTCTTGTGAAACTGGTTGGAGATCTGGTTGGCCAGCAGCGTGGCAAGACATGGGGATTCTTGGGTACTGAGTCAGTGACATAGCCACAGAGGACTAGAGTG
>NW_006408601.1:12539069-12545187 GCF_000296735.1 Chrysochloris asiatica | reverse complement strand
GGGATTGTAGTCATTGAAATGAAACAAAATACAATAGGATGAGTGTAAAGCTGATGTTCTCCCACGTAATCTATCACTCAATTCACAATAAAAACTTAATAGTAAATAAAATAAAAGTTTGCTTCTCTTAACACGTCCATTAGTAATAATGTTGTTGTTAAGGTGTCATCAAGTCAGTTCCAACTCAGAGTGACCCTGTAAAGGGTTTCCAAAGAGCACTAGGTGGATTTGAACTGCTGAACTTATTGCTTGCAGTCCAGAGCTACATAATAATGCTACCATTTCCTGAGCTTCTGACACTGCCCATGCTTCATACACTGTCTCATTTATTTGTAACACAACTCATGAAGTAGAAAAACCAGATTCATAAAATGAGAGTAACTTTACTAAGGCCACCTAGACAGTAAGCTACAGATCTGAAATCTCAACCAAGGTCAATTTCCAAAGTCCATGCTTTAACAACCACAACCCTGGAGGGTATGATCAAGGAACAACTTTAATTTGGTTCTGACTATGGAGAAAGATTTTTTCTTGTCCCTGAATAAAATTTTGGTCTTATGCAAGTCCTATAACTTTTTATATGGTCTTCAATAACAGAAAGTCCTGTGGGCAACAATCCTGCTCTAGACATTAATCAAAACTCCAAACATACTTCAACAACAATTTATTACTCCTTCCACTCTGCTAGGATTTACCATAACTAGGCAATTACTGAGCGAGAAATGGGTATGAATCTTTCTTGTTCCATACGTTTCTTCCCCCTTTCATAGGTTGCTGGTTGTCTTTTTACCTTCCTTGGTTAGGTTGAAAACAAAATCAGAGAAAGGATCAGTTGGTGCTTTCTGGTGGCAAAGGTCCAACTCTCTCCTGACTGCTCTTGTACCATCACTATAGTAACTGGGTAATGATTGTCTTCAGGTTCCCGCTGGAGCCTCCAACCCTGGTTCTCCTTCAGTTCACTCACATTCTCTAGGTATCACACTTGACAAACAAACTGGCTCTAGTCCAGCATGTAAGGTGCTCTGATAGCATTGTTGTTGTTTTTAAGAGCCATGGAGTCGGTTCCGACTCATAGCTATCCTGTACAGGGTTTCTGAGGCTATAAATCTTTCCAGGAGCAGAAAGCCTCATCTTTTGCTCATGGAACAGCTGGTAGTTTTGAATTGCTGACCCTGAAGTTAGCAGCCTGATTCATAACCACTACATTACCAGAGCTCCTTCTGGTAGCTTAGTGAGTTACAAATCAGGCTGTTAACCTCAAGGCCAGCAGTTTGAAACTACCAGCCACTACAGGGTAAAAAGATGAAGCTTTCTCTTCCCAGAAAGATTTGCAGCCTCAGAAACCCTATACAGGGTGGCTATGAGTCAGAAACAACTCCATGACACACCGCAACCACCAAGCCAGTGTTGTGAGCCATAAGACACATACCAACTTTGTCAGCTTTTCAAAGAGGGTGTAGCTATTTTCCATCACAGCAGCAGTTCACCTTCATTTAGCTTCTGATTTAGTCCACACACTGTTCTGGTTGGAAATCATCACTCTAGGTTTCCCCACGTGGAACTCAGATTTCAGTTCACTTGGTCCCCAGACTGTACAGGGCATGTGTTAGGTATCAAAGTGGTCCAAATGAAGGGCTCTGAAGCTTGGTTAGAAGGAGGGTAAAGGTATCATTAAAGGCGAAGGAGTCAGGCTCACAGTGCAGATTTCACCAGAAAACTTCTATAATCCTAATTCCACTTCTTTGAGTTTTTCGTATCACTGAAGTGAATAAGTACCCAAAGTCAAATACTCATTCTAAAACAACTACTGAGAAGTATCCACTTAGAGGTCTAGAACCTTACATATTAAAATTGGTATCAGCTGGATCTTGGGGCTACAATTCTAACATCTTCTTTGTAGTGGACACTCTTGGCCCTGGTCCCACATCCCATTAGGCCTTACCACTTCAGTACCTACCAGCCTGATTTCCTACTACCAGCATCTATTTCTCAGCGCCAGAGGTGACAGTAGCAGAAGAGTCCTAAGAAATTTCTATTCTGTGGAAGTAGTCATCCATCAATGACTCAGCCCTTTGGATAGCTAACCACAGGGCGGCTTCCCAGAGTTTACCTCCAGGATTGAGGCAAAGATATTCATGAAGCTAATTCACTTCATACAAACACAGTAGCTAACACTGGAGGTCTTCCCTTTCCTATGTTTCACATCCTAAATAGGCTCTATGAATTTGAATTTTTGTCTCAGAGTCTGTATTTGGGGGAACTCAGATACTCTTAATAATTCTAATATGTTACCATTATTTTGACCCATCAGATCCTTGCCACAAAGTTTACAGCTTGAGAGCTTTAATAAGAAATAAGATCACAATGACAGCTGTCAAATACTTACTATGACAGTGACAGGTTCAACCACATTGAGGTCACTGGTAGTTTGATTACATGAACACGCTTTACTTCAGGAAGACACACTGAGGTCAGCTACATATTACAGGCTGGCCAACCAGCCAGCTGAAGCACAGTGATGACTTTAAGTGCTGTGACCTGAAGTCAAAGTGATCAGTTACTTTGACTTTAAAGAAAAATGTCAATGTTAGAAGGTCCAATGGCAGATGCTCCGGCCACAGTTTAATTGTTACTACTAAGGAAGGGTAACCCAGTGAGATTTCTTTTTTACTTGGCATCACATTCAGATGAGAACCTCTTCAATTTTTTTATCTACAGAGTGTAGAAGCAAATCCAGCCTATGCAGTATGTAACTCTGCTCAACTCTATAGATCTATCTTTGGTTCTCAGAAAGAGATAATATATAATTATATAAAGACTGAGCAAAATAAATACAAATTATACATCGTATGTATGTATAATGAAGGAACCTTGGGAAAATAATCATAAACATAAATAGATAATGATGGACAACTATTCATTGAATGGTATATGCCACTGTGCTGATCAATGAAGGTGAGAAAGATTACTTCTGCCTTTAAAGTAATCACATCCTAGGAAGGAGAAACAGCTATGTCAAAAGATAAAAGGATAAATGTCCTAAGTACATGTATGAAAAATCACTTGCAATGGGAGCAGAGAAGAAGGAGAATGTTTGGACGCTAAGGGGTCTGGGAAGTCTTTAATGAGAAGGTTTGACTCTTAAAAGAGGAGAGAGAGGTCAGGGCTTGATGGCAGCTAGAGTAGAGGTGCAGTGAAGTTTGCCACTAGCAATACCACAGTATACCAGGCAAATCAGATTCAGGGCAGAGCTCCAAAACTCAGAACCACATAGATAGAAATATTTAAAATGTTTGAAGGCTTATAGCTTGTGGAACTTGTAGCAAAAGTAAGAAATCACATACATTTGAATCTGCTGGGCTCAGCATTCCAGAGCCAACAACTTGGGCAAGACCAAACGGCAACCAAGCAGGGGAGCAGATACACCATGGAAAAACACCGCGGGAACCTCGGAGCAAAGGTGGACAATACACTTTGTCGGTTTTTCTTTGATCTGATTTTATTTTGGTATCTATTCATTGCCTCCTCCCCCCTCCCTCCCACTCCCCCCACCCCCAGTTTGCTCACCTCCATTCTGGTGACTAGAGGGGGTGCCTGACCAAGTGCACAAAACCCACCTGCACCAGTGGTGGGTTCCTCTGACACCCACACGCACAGATACTTTAAGCCAAAGAACCTCCTCTCCCCTATCTGTGATTATAAACTACAGTATCCAGTCTAGTATTTTGTTGTTGTTGTTGTTGTTTTGGTGTTTGTTTGTTTTTGCTCTTGCTGTTCTGCTGTTTCATGCTCCTCCTTCTACCTTTGGGGGACTTTCGACGGCACTTAACAACAACAACATATTACCCAAGAAGAGACAACAATTGCTGCCATATAGTCAAGCTACAATCACACTCTATAACACACCGAAATCCAAGCAAGAACCAATACAAACTGCCATATACCAGGGAGGCAGACAACACCTGTGAAACTTACTGAGTTAAGCAATAAGAAAATAAGAAGGGAAGCCCACATCCTGATCACATCTACCTGAAAGCAATCAGAAAGCATAAAAAATACCAAAACACACACTCAATTAAGTATTAAGGCCACAGATAAACAGTTAACATGTCCAAGAAGCCAAAGCAGATGATCATATTAGCACATGTCCAGAAACATAATAAAATGACTGAAACAAATGACCTAGAGGTAGACCAGGACTCCATTCTGGAAGGAGGGCAGACCTTGGAAATGCCTGAGAATGAATTCAGAAAAATGCTTATAAAATATTTCAAAACACTTTACAATGGAGTTGAGAAAAATAAGGAAGGAGTCAGGAAAACACTACAAAAACAATCAAATAAGATAGATACAGTATTGGAAACTATTCAAAACCTAAAGAAAAAGGCCCAAATGATCAGTAATATAATACCAGAAATTGACAATACACTCAAAGGGCAAAGGAGTAGAATAGAAGAGATGGAAGACAGACCAGTGAGCTGGAAGAGAAATCTCTCAATACCACTAAGATAGAAGACAAACAGAAAAAAGGATAAAAAATCTGAAGAAGCTCTAAGATTCATGTTGGACAACATAAAGAGGAATAACTTAAGAATTGTCAGCAGTCCAGAACAAGTAGAATCACACAAGTCCACAGAGGAAATAGTTGAAGAACTGCTCAAAGAAAATTCCTCTAACATCCTAAAAAGTGAAAAGATAAACATTCTAGAAGCTCAACGAACCCCAGGAAGGACAGGCCCCCCCCCAAAAAAAACCACCAAGACATATCATAATAAAGCTGTCCAAATTCAAAGATAAGGAGACACTCCTGAAAGCAGCTAGGGAAAATAGAAGAGTTACATACAAAGCCAAGCAAGTCAGATTAAGCTCGGATCTCTCAGCAGAAACCATGAAAGCAAGAAGGCAATGGGAGACATATATGAAACCCTGAAAGAAAAAAATTCCCAAACAAGAATCCTTTATCCAGCAAAGTTATCAATCAAATATGATGGTGTAATCAAAACATTCCACAATAAAAAGAAGTTAAGGGATTTTGCCAAAGCAAATTTTGCACTACAAAACATCCTAAAGGGTATTCCGTGGACTGAGAAACAAAAACAGACAACAACCAGAGATTGTTGCAGCAACTCCCAGAACTAAATCGAAAGACAGGAGAGTCGAGAACAGAACAAAACTATAACACTACACACTGAGAATCTGGTAGGTCAGTCTAGGATCAAAACAATTACAATGTAAAAGAAGGTAAACACTTAGGAATAGAGATCCACATGGTGAGAAGGTCAGGTAGATTACAGGATAAAATAGACTGCACTAAATGGAGGGAAAAGTTAATGGACTATAAGGTAACCTCAAAGAAAATTAACATTTCACAACATACCAAGAAAATGAAAATCCAAGGAGAACATGGAAACATTAAACTATTAGGAAACTCGCAAGAAAGAACACAAAAAGCATGAACTCAGCAAAGGAAGACACACAGAACAAAGAAAGCAGTAACACCACAAAAAAAAAACAAAAACATATTGCTGGCAATTAATCCAACCTGCTCCTCCGAAACCCTCACAGGATTGCTATGGGTTGGAATCAACTGGACTGTACTTTACAACAACAAATCGAAAATTACACTGAATCTAAACAGATTAAAAACGCCAGTTAATCTGTTTGGAGGATGGATGCATGGATAAGAAAACAAGATCCTTCAATATGCTGTATGCAAAAGACACATCTCATACACAGAGACAAAAACAGATTAAAAGTCAAAGGATAGAAAAAATATATACCAAGCTAATTGCACTAAAAAAACAAACAGGAGTGACAGTACTAATCTCTGATAAAATAAGCTTTAAGGCAAAAACCAGCATAATAGATAAAGATGGACATTATCTCATGATTAAAGGGACAATGGAACAAAATGACATAACCATAATAACTATTTATGCTTCCAATGAAATAGCTCCAAAATATATAAAGCAAACTCTAATACATTTGAAGAAAGAAATAGATGAATCTACAATAGTGGGTGATTTTAATATACCTCTTTCAAAAATGGATAGAACAATCACAAAGAAACTTGACAAAGGCACAGAAAAGTAAACAACACAATCAGCCAACTGGACCT
>NW_006408601.1:12520318-12534873 GCF_000296735.1 Chrysochloris asiatica | reverse complement strand
AAGAACACCCACATTTGCAGATAATACCCACTTGACCTGGCATCAATTACTGGATGATCAGAGCTCAACTAGAAGAAGAAAGAAGAGGAAAACAAGCATAATCTGATGAAACTAGATGAACTTGACCTACATCTATGGATGCAGTAGCTCAAAAGAGGGAACAAATCTTTACAGTGAGGATCATTCCCACCCCTCCATACACAGAGTAGACAGGGATAGGCCACTTGGACATTGGCTACCCAAAATGGGGGGGCTACAAAAGCAAGAAGTGCTGGTTTACAAGCTTTCAAGAGGCAGCCTATATCCAGAGGGTACAGAGCAAGGTAGACTCTCTACTGAATAGTATACAATCTGTCTGGGCGGGGCTAATGAAGGAGATTAGGATAGGTCCCTTGTGGCACAATGGTGAATAGTTGCTATCAGGATTGACTGGGAGGGTTGGAAATATAAAGGAGGACATTTTGAAGCAAAAGGAGAGGAGTGATTGACTTTGCAGTCCAGGAGCGGAGGTGTCTGGAACCATGGAGAAGAGTGGAGTTCGACACCCTACCCAGAGAAGCAGTGATGCCAGAAATGGAGGCAGAGATGATGACGTAAAGAGATGGAGCGGCCATGGACTCTAGACCCAGAGAGGGAGAGGAGCTGTGTGCTGATGACCAGGGGGCAAGCTTGCAGGGTATACGCTTTGGTTGGTTGATGATACATGGAGGGGATTGTAACTATGGCAATGAAACGATATACGATAGGATGAATGTAAAGCTAATGTTGTCTCAAAACTATCACATAATTCACAATAAAACATTAAAAAAAAAAAAAGAAAAGAAAAGGAGTAGGGATATTTTACTCAACAGTTAAAGGCTAAAGTAAATTCCAGGCAGAAATGCCAGCGAGTACAAAAGCATGAAGTTAAAAAGAACATGGGATATCCTCCATTATAAGCAGAGGTGATCAAGTCAAAAGTGAATCTTGACAAGTAGGTAGAGGCTCACAATAAGACCTTCCTAGAGGAACTGGGCATATCTTCTTTGTTGCTAGTATATTTTTGTCAAGTGAAAAAAATTAAAAGGGAATATAATCTACAATCAGGAAGCACAAGAATCAGATGGAGTAAGGAAACAGGCGAGGAGAGGAAGCCTAAGAGTGATTTCCACCCAAATGCATGAGAAGCAAGGCATCAGAAGTGCCAGTTTTCCAGTGATATTTAAGTTTTATCCCCCCAGATGTTTGCCTGGATATAATCTTGTCAAACTGCATTCTAACTCCAATTCCACAACTAGTTCAGAAAGAGCATTTTGCTAAAAGAACTTCAGTTGTTAGCTCTGTAGTAGATGATCCAAGAAGAAAATCCTATTTGCTTTAACAATAATACATCCTGGAGGTTTCCTAAGAGCTTCTCTGTTTTCTAACCACTAATAAAATAGGCCAATTATTTTCTTGGGAAACACAAGGTATGACAAACACAGGTTGTCTACAAACTTAAGAAAACTAAAGTGTCTGATGTAGAAATACAGGCCAGGTAAGTGCAAAACCCTTGCTAAACCATGGTGAGTAAAGATGTTGGCTCCCCAAAGACAAGTCTACCAACCATAGACATTAAGCCTACTCTTGTTTGGTTCCAATGCGGACAGGAAGTGTACTCTTGCTTGGTTTAAAAGCCTCAGGACAATTCAAGGCCTCTTTGTTCTTAATTTGAAGACTGCATTTCCCGCTGCAAATTAGTCCACCTGCTGTCTAGAGTATCTGTCATTTCAGATCATTATCATTCCCTCTGCTCTAGTCCATGTAAGAGAAATGTGAAAGAATGTACTTTCTGGAAAACAATTCAGTGAGCAGTTGAGGATTGTGGGGCTTGCTCAGTCACTCTCAGATGTCTCTGGGCTGGGCCCAACAGCATTGTGTCCCTGCTATGCCATCTTAGCACAGCTGAGCTCTTTTAGAAATGGCTGTGAAATGTTCTGTGAAAACAAGGGACAGTGAAGCCTATTTAATGACCAATGGGAAGCTTATACAAAAGACAGCAGAGTTCTGCTTCATCTTTTCATCAGTAATCACCAGCATGTCTGCCACCTTTCCAACCAAAGAGCTAAGCACAAAGACAAGCCTGGATGCAAATAGTTCCAGGCAGCTAACTGTGCCTCCCCTGGACATGTGCATGTTCACCTACTGTCCGATTTCTAAGCTTCCTTTTCCTTCATTCCTTCCTTCTCTGCAAGTCTTCTCTCTCCACCACCATTCCCTTTCTACAGAGCAAACATTACTTTAACATTAACCTTGCTCAATATACTTAATTTATGAATTTGTTTCCTGGACACTGAATTATATGAAGCCATCTACTAATTCATTCTGATGGTGCAATTTCTATAATGTAATTTCTTCGGTAGAAAGAAATGGCTTTCTTCCGTCATTACATTTTCTGCAGGTAACATTATGAGTGTTTCGTTTAACCTCACATTTAGTCTTATACTTAACATATGCTGACTTCACAGAGACACATTTATTATTTTCATTGCCTCATACTATAAAAAGAAATTCCTGGGGTAGATCAGTGGCCTATATTTCTCAGGCAATTTTATTACTGCAGTGACCAGGCATTTAGAGCAGGAGTTGTTGTTAAGTGTTGTCAAGTCAGTTTGGACTCACAGTGACCTGTATTGGATTTCTAAGGAGTGACTAGTGGGTTTGAACTGCTGACCTTGTAGTTAGCAGCCCAGCACTTATCCTACAGCTCCATACCAGGACTCCTAGATGGAGAGTTCTTCCATACATATGCTACACTCTTTCTTGCAGTGGTACACGTTATTCGTTTCACATGGATAGTGATGGTGGTACTGTGCCACGGAGTTGGTTCTAACTCATAGCGACCCTGTATAGGGTTTATCAGGCTATAAATCTCTATGGGAGCAGAAAGCCTCATCTTACTCCCAAGGAGCGGCTGGTAGATTAGAACAGCTGACCCTGTGGTCTGCAGACAAACTTGTAACCACTACGGTACCAGGGCTTCTCTTTTTACATGGAGGTGGTGATGGTTAATTTTACGAGTCATGTTGGCTAGGTTATACTGCCATTTGTTTCGTTACACAAGGATGTATAGTTTGATATGAAGATATCTTGTTGAGTTAATGAGCGTTTACAATCCTTAGAGAAGATTCCCTGGGACAATGTAGGTGTTGTTAAGTTGTTAAGTGCCCTTAAGTCATTTCTGACTCATAGAGACCCAGTATAGGTTTTTGAGGAGCCACTGGTGAGTTTTAACTGCCAGCCTTGTGATTAGCAGCCCAGTATGTATCCTACAGTGCCACACCAGGACTCCGGATAATATAGGCAGGCATCATCTAATCCTCTGTAGGCCTCACAAGGAAAAAGTAAGCTTTGTGAAAGGAGGAGTCTGACTTGTGACTATACCATAAATATCCTGCTGGACCCTCCAATTTCAAACTCAGGTCGCCAGAGATTCCAGCCTGTGATCTGACCTAATGCTAGTATGAGGTGTGGTCCCTTCAGCTCAAAACTGCTGTGGAGTGGGAAGAGAAGAGCAGAGGAAAGATACATAAAAGAGGTTTCAAGGCAACCCAAAGTGAAACAAACTAAACAAGAGAGCCTCCGTCTCTGCGAGCCCAGGTGCCCTGCAAGGTTCCGAGGGCTCTCCCAGAAAGTGCTGAGCCTTGGTGACTAGCCAGTCTCATAGGGCAGAGCAGGCTCAAGGTTTGCAGGGGCAACAGTGGAGGCCTGGAGGCTCTATCCCAGCACATGAAGGAGGAGAAGTGACTGAAGCCCTCTCACATGGGCCTTCCAGTCACATAGTCTGGTTTTATTCAGCTTATACTCCTCCAAACCTCGTCTCCACAGAGAACTAATCCATAACTGAACTCATCCCCGTGATGAGCACATCAGTAAATCTCTATTATAATTTCTATATTTCCAAAATTTAAAAAAATCATACAAATAGAGGGTCTGAAAACATCACGAAAAATAACCCTCCAATATTTTTTGTACAACTCTATTTTCACATACGTCCTGGTCTTTAAAATCTAACCATGTCAATAAATGAGGAGATTGTGTATGTGTGTGTGTGTATTTATGTTAGATTCCTTTCTCATATTTCTGTCTGCAAATCTCTGCCTTGGTTTATCTAGCTAATGCCTACTAACCCTCATATTTCAGCTTTAAATAAAACCTTGTTAAAACCTCCCTAAATCCCTGTCCTCAAACTAAGACCCAGACTGATGTTCCTTCTTGTAGTTCCCATAGAACTCTGGCATTCTCCATCACAGCATTTGCATGCTATTGTCTAATTCCATAGCAACTGCCTCTATTTGTATTTGTCTACTATTGTTGTTGGTAAGTGCTGTCAAGTTGGTTTGGAATCATAAGGTCCTCGCTATACAGGGTTTCCAAGGCTCGTGGGTTTGCATTGTAGAATTTGCAGTTCAAACTGACTTGCAGTACTGTGCTTATCATATAGTGCCACATATCCCTCACAAAATGAAAATCTCTAATAGCTGAAAAGGAGCTCTAGTGGCAGATGGGTAAGTGTTGGAGTTAACCACAAGGTCTTCAGTTCAAACCCACCAGATGTTCCACAAAAGAAAGATTGAGCAATGTACTTCCATAAAGACTGGCAGCCTCTGAAACCCTAGGGGCAGTTCCACTTTGTCATATAGGGTCGTTCTGAGTCAGAATCGACACAAAGGCAGTGGGTTTTATGACAGGTACTGTTTTCGTTTGCTTAAAAAAAAATACAAGAAATCATTACACCCCTAGTTTTTAAATATCTAACATATTATCGGCTGACCAAAATTCCAAGGTGAATGGTAAGAATGCCCAGTTTGATCCACTATGGTACTGGTTTATGACTGTTTTACCACTAAAATCATCAATAATTCCCTCTTTTATTCTCAAAACTATCCCAGGTTGGATGACATATTACATGGTTGTCTTCATGGTAAACACATTGGTAGAGGAATATATTGTGTATCAAAGTGGTTTCACTTAGATCTGAGCTCTATTATATTTTTGTTGTATGGTTTTCAGCAAGTTACTTTTCCTCTTTAAACCTCAGTTTCATCATCTATATAATAGAATTGAGATAAGATGTCTCTCAAGGATTATTATGAAGATGACTAGAAAAAATAGCAGAGTGAAAATTACTTTTAAAACAGCAAATTGTTCACATAAATCACACTTAGCATTCTATCATTAACCTATTAGTACACATTCAGTGCCCTGGAGTCAATTCTGACTCACAGAAACCCTATTAACTAGAGTACAACTGTCCACGGAGTTACCAAGGCTATGAACTTCTGTGACGCAGAATGTCACATTGTTCTCCCATGGAGTGAAAGGTGGGTTCAAACCAACAACCTTTCAGTTAGCAGCTGAGTGCTTAACCACTGCACCACCATGGCTCACTCATAGTTTATATTGATAGTTAGAAAGAGCTATGAAATTTAAAAAAAAAAAAAAATGTCTAGGCGAGCATCATGGAATAAAGAAAACAAATAATTTACAATTTGGTGTTCCACAATCCATCCAATATGAGGTTTCTGGCATGTCTTTTCCCCAGAGCATCTTGGTCTATAAGTGGAGAGATGTCCCCTAAGGTTCCTTCTATCTCTGCAATGCCTTCTGATTGTGAAGTGCCATCCAGTTGGTTATGACTCATAGCTATCCTGTATAGGCTTCCCAAGGAGCAGCTGATGGATTTCAAACGCCATCCTTGTGTTTGGCAGTGCAGTGCTTATCCTAACAATACCACATCAGGACTTTGTTTTCTACAAATAAAATATCTCCTACCTTTTTCAGAATAATTCTTACCCAATCACATAAGTGATTTATTTAAAATGAAGTAAAATGTATAAAATAACTCATATGTAAGTACTTGTAAGTAAAGTACACAGTAGGCTATTTCACTTATTATCAATTTATATGCCAAGTTCAAGAATTACTCAATTGGTGAACTTATTGATCCATCAGTAGTTGCTGAGAGGTAACGTGTTTAAGCGATCAATAACTGTTTGCAAAGAGATTAGAATCAAATACCAAGTTTTTGTGTCCTTCCTCCTACCCTCTGACATATTTTCAATGTTGCCTTTCTTTTGATATTTTACTAAAAGATAGACTGAATACATAAAAGAAAGCAAAACCTCCAACTGTACATGTTTGCTCAAGGCACCAGAAGCATCTTTTTCCACACCATTTCTGATTAATTCCCATATGTCAATGTATTACAGAAGAAAAGAACTGATTTTTTTTAAGTAGATTTAGACTAGGTAAACATACATCTGCACTCATTTTAAGCAGGGCCACTGCTGGATCACAGATCGAGCCACATATTTTATTCTAAGGATCAGCCCTAACCTGAGGCAGAAGGCATTCATCTACCTGGACAGCAATTATGGTAGTAAAACAGATGGAATTCCAGAGATACTGATCAATGCTTTCATCTTGGACCCTGTTCCCAAGGTCCTAGTTAGCCTCTCTTGGCCCAGAGAAAAGAGAATTGACTTGGAAATCAGATATACCTGGACTCATTCCTTGGATCCATCTGCCATTTTCAGATTTTTATTATACAAGGCCTCATTTGTTTAAAAAAAAAAAAAAAGAAGAAGAAAAATGCATTTCTTTCAGAAATTTGACAAAGATTAATGAAATATGATGCATAATCATCTGGCACCTTAAACATACACCTTAAACGCCTTAAACATTCCACACATTTCTTTAATTTATGTGCCCATGTGCATACAATGAACACCATTCTGACCCTTCCAAATGTGAGACACAGTTCTTGAATTTTTGATCGGTGGATGCTTTCTTCCTGAACATCTGGAACCCAAATAACCACCAACAAACCATCAGGATGCCAAAAATATACTGGGCTCACTAAATATTTCCCACCCTATGTAAATCCACTTCACTAACATAAACTTCCCTTACACTATTGCCCAAATTTGCCAGGACTATGATCACTGAATGTTGCTTTCCTTTAACTCTGGTTTGCTAACCAGAGCATAAAAGAGGGCTTCAAAAAGTACATGGAAAAATGGAATTACAAGATAATGGAACTTTTCCCCAAACTCTCAGAAGCATCCTCATCAATGAAACATTTCCTGGTGGCACCTTACTCATTCAACTACCATACTCCCTGCCTCTTGC
This sequence comes from Chrysochloris asiatica, assembly GCF_000296735.1. NCBI lineage: Eukaryota > Metazoa > Chordata > Mammalia > Afrosoricida > Chrysochloridae > Chrysochloris > Chrysochloris asiatica. The sequence continues at coordinate 12,527,721 of NW_006408601.1, read as the reverse complement.
CTCCAAATATTCTATGTAGTGGATGTAGTGCACTCTGACCTATGAAAAGTGGCCAGGGCTTTCTGTATCTGGGGAGCTGGAGGGGGTCAGCTTATTAGGACTGAAATGTCTCTAATTCTGTGTGCTGAAGATTTGACTAGGAAGAGCAAAGTTGTTAGCTGATTTATGGATTATGCATTTACATACATTCTTTCTATACTACCAAAGGACAATCAGGAGTTGACTCTAAGCATTCTTCAATGGTGCTCTATGTAAATAGGAATTGAATGTTGTTATTGTCAGTTCTGACCCACAGTGAACCTGTATAGGGTTTTCAAGGAGCATCTGGTGAACCTTGCGGTTCAAACTGACTTTGCATTCCAGTGCATTAACCCACAGTACTACACCAGGACTCCTAGGAGCCCTGATGGCACTGTAGAAACGGAGTCTTCGTGGTAAAATGGTTAATTGCTTGGCTACTTACTAAAAGGTTGGCATTTGGAACTCACTCTTGGCTCCATGAGAGAAAAGTTCTGGTGATCTGTTTCTATAAAATCACAACCTAGAAAACACTATGGGGCAATTTCACTCTAACACATGGTGTTACTATGAGTTTTAATGGACTCCATGTGACCTAATAATACCAACCAATACACATATATACTGTTGATTTCAAGAGAACTATTTTTGGGGAGGGTGGGGATTATCTCAATTATCTCTTTTAACTCAGAAATTCAGTGAGTCATCTCTGAGTACTAAACTCAGATTCTGACACTGTTCAGCAGACACTATCACACAGGTCTCTTAGATAATACAGGTATGTTTATTTTTTAAAAGAGTGACCTTTGCAGTAACTAACAATGACCTTCTTCTGGTGGATGCTTGCCTAATACCTCAGTGTGGTTCATAAACCTCCATTTATTAGATCTGATACTGTGCTAGATATAAAGACATTTGCATGTCTAAGCTTACAAATCTTAGCTTCCTCATTTAAGAATGGAAAATGTCCCAAGAACATAGTTGAATTTAGTGACTTAATTAGGACCAAAAGTTAGCCCGTATGGTTTCAATATCCAGGAGCTTCCTAAGCAGAGTGTCATGATTGGGTAATCTGGGTGTATTGAACCATTTATACTCACGGACCAGCCAGGACACCTTCGGCAGTGGGCATTTATTCAGCTCTGGTCCTTATAAAATATTATCATTTCTATGTATAGCATCATGATGGTAAAAAGGCTAAATTCACTCTTTTTACTCCTTGATCTCAATATTTATGATCCATAATGCCAAGGGATAGTGTTTTGCTCAAGATAATGTAACTTAAGGAATGATGTAAATTATAATCTTTCATTTATTCTTACCCAAAAGGTAAGTCTTTTGAGTTTGTTTGTTTTCTAATTCCTATCAGCCAGAGACACTATATGACTACTTTCCCTGTCTACCGGGGTGATTAGGCTATAGGCCTTCCAATCCAGCTGACTGCTGATAAGGAATCCTTCTGAAATGATCTTTTAATTTCAATAGCCAGGAGCAAAGAAGAGCCCGGCAGGTTCCTTGGAATATAGAAATGATGCACAGGTGCTGCTCTTTTATTATTCTGAGCTGTATTTTTGGGAAAAATAAAAGACAAAACAAATCTATAGAATGCAACTTACGCACTTTTACAATAAATAACTAACTTTTTAGTAAATATTGCTGTTGTTAAGTGCTGTTGAGTTGATTCTGACTCATAGCAACCTTATATAGGGTTTGTGAGGAGCAGCTGGTGGGTTTGAACTGTCAACCTTGTGGTTACAAGTCCAGTGTTGATCCTATCAGAATAATAATAAGGGGAAGAAAAAAAAAAACTCAAAAAGTCTCATAAGAAAATGTTGTTAAGTACCACTGAGTCAGTTCTGACTCATAGAGACTCTGTATAGGGATTTTGAGTCTGGAGCAGAAAGCCTCACTTTTCTCTATCAGAGAAGCTGGTAGGCTTGAACCACAGACTTTGTGGTTTGCAGTCCAGTGCATTTCCTATGGAGCTGGATACACCAATTAAAATCAATGGCAGTTCAGTCATGACTGGAAAAAAATTTACAAGTCTTTAGTCAAATTTGCTAATTATTCTGCCATCTGAATATTGTCTTCTTTTTGGCTAATTAAGACCCTTGACCATTTGTTCCATATAACATAATTTTTTCAATACACTTCATTTTTTAGAATAGCTTCAGGTGTACAGAAAAATACCCAGAAAGTAGACTTCCTATATGCCCTTAGACTATTGTAAACTGAAGTCATTAGGGGTGACTCTTTCAGGTGTACATCTGCATGGACTTTCACAAGTGCACAATGTCATGTATCCATCACTACAGAGTCATGCAGAATAATTTCACTTCCATAAAAATACCTATGCTTCATCTATTCTTCTATATTCTTACCTACATCCCCCCAAAACACTGATATTTTTACTGCATCTATAATTTTGCCTTTATCAGAATGATATAAAGCTGGAATCATATAGTATGTAACTTATTAGACTGACTTAATTCACTTAACGTTGTACATTCAAGGTTTCTCCAGGTCTTTTCAAAGAATGACAGCTCATTTCTTTATATCTCCATATAATTTTTACTCAAAACATATTTCATTCTCATAGAAGTTACCAAGACTTTTCCATTAGAATGCTAATGTTTCTTACTGCTTTGCTTCTCATTGCAGTTTAGTTACTAAATTAGCAAATGGTTAAGTGATAATTGGAGAAAAGATTGAAGATTTCATTTTTCTTGGATCCACTATCAACACTCACAGAAGCAACAGGCAAGAAATTAAACAAAAAACTGCATTAGGCAAATCTGTTGCACAAGACCTCTTTAAAGTGTTCAAGAGCAAAGGTATCAGGGTGAGGATTAACGTGCACCTAACCTTAGCCATAAGGAGCTCTGGTAGTGTAGTGGTTACGAATCGGGCTGCGAACCTTAAGGTCAGCAGTTCTAAACTACCAGCCGCTCCGCGGGAGAAAGGTGAGGCTTCCTACTCCCGTAAAGATTTACAGCCTCGGAAACCCTGTACAGGGTCGCTATGGGTCAGAACCGACTCGACGGCACTTAACAACAACAACAACCTTAGCCATAAGGAGCTCTGGTAGCATAGTGGTTACGAATCGGGCTGCGAACCTCAGGGTCAACAGTTCGAAACTAGCAGCTGTTCCGCGGGAGAAAGATGAGGCTTTCTGCTTCCATAAAGGTTTACAGCCTCGGAAACCCTGTACAGGGTTCGCTCTGACTCCACGGCACATTACAACAACAACAACAACAACCCTAGCTAGCCATGGGTATTTTCAATAGGTTCATCTGCATGTGAAAGTTGGACAGTGAATAAGGAAGACCATAGAATAACTGATTCATTTGAGATATTGTATTGATTAAAAGTACCATGAACTGCCAGAAGAACAAACAAATGTGTGTTGAAAGAAGCACAGCCAGAACGCTCCTCAGACACCATGATAATGAGACTTCGTCTCTCATACTTTGGACATATTACCAGTAGGGACCAACACCTGGAGAAGGACATCACACTCGGTAAAATGGAGGGTCAGCAAAAAATAAGAAAACCCCAAACAAAATGGATTGGCACAGTGGCAGCAATAAGCTTAACAAAGACTGTGAGGATGGCATAGGACCTGGTGGTGTTTCATTCTGTTGTGTACAAGGTCACTAGGAGTCGCAGCTGACTTGATGGCACCTAACAACAGGTAGCACTATGCTAGCAAATGACAAAAAATGGATTAAATGGAATTAAGGAACTATGAGTGGTCTTCACTTCAGGTTAGATATTATAGAGGTTCCAACAATACTCTATGGATCAGGATCAACCTCATCTCTCTGTGAATATCTGTATGCTGACATTGTTCTCAGAAAGCCCCTAACCTGTGGTCACAAGATGGCTGAGATGACTCCTAGTTACATCCTCTGGAGTCTCTTCAACAGCATAAAAGTGAGATTTATCCAATATCCCCCATATCCCACACAAAAAAAGGCCTAATTAGAACTGTTTAGGTAGCATGCCAAATCTGAAATCAATTCTTGCTCCCTGGAAAATTCATCACTCTAATTGTTTTAGAAAAAGGCCATTAGTTCCAATATTTCAGTCATGTGGACAGAAAGTTGGGAAGAGTGGCTTCCAGAAGGAAATTAAGGAATGGTTATCAAAGGGGTAAAATGATACCGATTGACAAAAATAACAGATGTACTACTGTCTACTCTATTTACCCCCATTTTCTTAATACTTTTTCTCTCTTAACTCTCCTTTATATGGTGTCTGCAGCTCCCAATTCCCTGAGTCTACCTCAGAAACCAACACTGGAAGGTGGAAGGAAGCTATTTCAACTAGGCTCCATAAACCTACTTTCTGGTCAGTACTCAAAATGCAAGTTCTTCCATACATATGTCTCAATTCAAATTCAATGCCAGGCAGTAAAGCTTTCTTTCCCCTTCTTTCTGCTTCCTTTAACCCCAAAATTTTCAAAATGATTTCTAGGACTTCAGCTAATGGGAAGATCCTTTGTAGCTGCTGGGAATTTTCACAGAAGACAGCCATAATTAGGTTTCTGCTATGTCCAAATAGTCCAAATATTCTGGGTTTTCTGGTCGTTTGTTTTAAAATAACTCACTCAAGAGTTGCTGTTGTTGTTAGGTGTCACTCAAGTCAGAACCAGCTCACAGCAAACCTATTCACAACAGAACCAAACAACGCCTGTTCCTGCTAGAAGAACCTCACAATCCTTGCTACATTTGAGGCCACTGCTGTTGCAATGAGTGAATCCATCTCATTTGGGGTCCTCTTTTTCTCTGACCCTTCATTTTACCAAATATGAATTCTGTCTCCAGAGACTGGTCCTTCCTGAGGATATATCTGATGTATACGAGACAAAGTCTGGCCATCCTGGTATCCAGGGAGCATTCTGGCTGTACTTCTTTCAACACAGATTGGTTTGTACTTTTGGCAGCCCATGCATGGTACTTTTAATATTCTCCTCCAACATCATAGCTCAAATGCATTAATTCATCCAGTATCTTCTTTATTAAATGTCCAACATTTGTGTGCATATTATGGTAGTGAAAATACCAGGGCTTGGGCCAGGCACACCTTACTCCTCAAAATGACATCTTTGCTCTTCAACGCTTGAAAGAGGTTTGGTGCAGATTTGCCCAATGCAATATGTCATTTGATTTCCTGACAGCTGCTTCCATGAGTGTTGATAGTTGATTTAAGGAAAGTGAAGTCTTTGAGAAAACTAGAAAACATTACTATAAGAAACCAAAAGGGACTTAGAAAACTGGAAGAATATATCATATTCCTAGATAGGAAGACTAAACATTGTGAAAACGTCACCCCCAAAGCAATCTATACGTATAGTGCAATCCCAATTCAGATTCCAATGGCATACTTTAAAGAAATGGAAAAAAAAAATTACAAAATTTATATGGATAGGAAGAGACCCAAGATAAGCTAAGTGCTGCTTAAGAAGAACAAAATTAGAAGCTTCTCATTCCTTGATTTCAAAATTTACTACATAGTTACAGCGGTCAAAACAGCCTAGTACTGGTACAATGAAAGATATATAAATCAATGGAACAAAATTAAGAATCCAGAAATTAACCCATCCACATACAGCCAACTGATCTTTGACAAGGGCCAAAGTACATTGAGTGGGGAAGACACAGTCTCTTCAATAGATGGTGCTGGCAGAACCTCAAATTGATATACAAAAGACTGAAACAAGACCTTTTCCTCATGCCATATACAAAAACCAACTCAGCATGGATTAGAGACCTAGTTGAATCCCAGAATTATAAAGGTCATCAATAAAAAAAGCAGGGACCAATTTAAGTGCTGTAATACAGGGCATACAGAGATTACCAAACACTACACAAAGTACACGAAGAGAAGACAAAATAGATGATTGGCACATACTAAAAATAAGAAACTTATGTGCATCAAACAATTTCACCAAAAACAGTAAAAAGGGAGCCCACAGAATGGGAAAATATCTTTTGCAATGACATGTCAGATAAGGGACTGATTTCTAAAATCTATAGGAAACAACAACACATCTACAAGAAAAATGCAAATAACCCAATTAAAAAATGGGCACAGGACATGAACAGAAACTTCATCAAGGAAGAGATTCAGGCAACCACCAATCATTAATTAATGTTCACAATCATTAGCCATTAGAGAAATGCAAATCAAAACAAAAATGAGATATCATCTCACGCCAGCAATAACAGCGAAGTTAAAAAACGCAGAGAACAATAAATGGCGGCAAGGATGTGGAGAGACTGGGACCTTCCTACATTGCTGGTGTGACTGCAAAACAGGCCAACTACTCTGGCAAAACAATATGGTGTTTCCTCAGAAAGTTTGAAATATATATACCTTATGATCCAGCAATACCTCTACTTGGTATTTATCCACAAGAAATACGAGCCATAACACGAGTAGATATATGCACACCAATGTTCATAGCAGCACTATTTACAATAGCAAAATGATGGTGACAGCCTAAGCGTCTATCAATGAAAGAATGGATAAACAAACTGTGGTACATACACACACTGGAATATTATGCTACCATGAAGAACAACAAGGAAGCTGCCAGCCACCGCATAACATGGATGAATCCTGAGGATATTATGCTGAGTGAAATTAGTCAGTCACGAAAGGACAAACATTGCATAAGACCATTATTGCAAACACTTAAAGAAATATACCCATACTAAAAGTAAAAAACAAATTCTTTGTTGGTTACAGGTAAGGGGGTGTGGGAATGGAAGGAGGGGACAGCAGAACACAGGGCATGGAGGAGACACATCATAGTTCAGGTGTTGGAGAGGGAAATACACAATATGGGGGAGGAGGTGGAAGAACAAGTTAGATAGGGGAACACTGAGGCAGGTTTACATGGGCTAAATGGGACAGAGGTAAATAGTGATTCCTGCTCAAACTTGGAACAACAGGGCTCTGTGATACAGGGATCAAGGCATACTCGGAAGAGGGGAAATAATGTTAAGATGCTTAACTGTCTTATGAATATCGGTTTCCCTTACCTACTATTGTAAAATAGACACTTACGTAGGATAGAAAGGAAAGTTGGGAAACATGATTATAGAAAGCATGTAAGCCCGTCTTCAGCCTATAATTCACTGGAATACCTAAAAAGGGTTCTAGAACTTGCCCAGTGAAATATGCCCCTGGCAGAGCCTTTGTAGTGTTATAAGACCTTTGGTGGAATCCAAAACCTGCTGCAGTGGCATTTTCCTACTAGAAAGGACAACAGTCCAGACTTAAACAGCTAGAGCAACAGAAGATAATTCTTGAAAGAAAGATCAGCAGGAAAAATCTGAAACAAAAATGGCAGACTGATTGGCTACTATAAGAAC
>NW_006408601.1:12506343-12518488 GCF_000296735.1 Chrysochloris asiatica | reverse complement strand
AATTCATAATAAAAACTTAAAAAAAAAAAATGAAGTCTGAAGTCTTTGACAACTTCAATCATTTCTCCATTGATATGGACGTTGCTTATTGGTCCAGTGGTGATGATTTCTGCTTCTTTACATAGAAATGCAACCCATACCAAAGGTTTTGGTCTTTGAATTTCATCAGTAAGAACCAACTCAACAGCACAAAACAACAAAGAGTCCCTAGGTGACACAAAGCACTTTACTATTAATTGAAAGGTTAATGGTTCAAACTCAGCCAGAGGAATCTTGGAAGATTTACCTAGAGATCCCCAAATGAACACAGCAATGGAAACTCTAGAAAGCAGCTCTACACATGGCATTGCTGTATGTTAGAATGGCCTTGATGGTCACTATCAGTGGCATTAACAAGTGCAGGCTGAACTTGTCAACAGAAAGTTATCCATTTATCAACATTCACAGAAGCAGCAGTTAAGACATCACTGCTGCAAAAAACCTCTTTCACAAAACAAAGATGGCATTTTGATGACTACAGTATATCTGACTCAAGTCATGGTCTTGTTTATCATTTCAAATGCATGTGAAAGTTGGATAGTGAGAAAAAGGAAGCTATGAGAAGAATTGATTTATTTGAACAATGATAATGGCAGAGAATGTTGAATATACCATGTACTGCAAAAGCAATGAAGAAAGCAGGCTAAGGAGAAATGAAGTCAGCATATTCCTCAGAAGTAAGGATACAAAGATCCTGATTCATTTACACTGGGTCATCAGGAGAGACCAATCACTACAAATGGCATGGCACTTGTTAAGTAGCGAGCCAATGAAAATGAAGGAAGCTCTCATTAACATGGATTGACCCAACAGCTGCATCAATGGGCTCAAGCATACCAGCCATAATGAAGACTGAGAAAAACTGAGCGATGTTCAGTTCTGTTGTACATAACATCACTATGCAACAGCAAGAAACACCCAATATAATGAACCTTCCACCCAAGAAATGTCCAACTCGCAGGCAGCCCAGTAAGTCATCAAGAATTCCTCTGTATTCAGTGTGCTGGATGAAATGGAGAGCAGCCAGAATGGAAAAGGCAAAGCTGAGAATATCTATTGGGGAGTCCTTGTGTGGGGCTGTGGTTAACACACTGGACTGAGAGTATCTACTATGTAGTGTAATTTCTTCCATTTTCTAAACAGCAAGTAAATTTAAAGGAATGTTTGAAATGTTGTCCTTGATCACACAGTATGTGTCAAAGTTAAGATTTAATTCCAAGAGTAATGAATTCCAATGTTCTTGCCTTGATAACAATATTTGGTGGTGTCTTTTATAGTTTCAGTGTCAATAACAATTTTTTTATAAATTCAAAATGATCTAGGTGTAAAATAGTAAGGTTTTATGCACTGTAAATTCAGCATTCATAATATAATCTCACTCTGTGACATATTTAAGTGTGTCAGAATATTATCCACAACCTGTCTCCCTGTTCTGAAAATGCATGGGCTGTCTTCTGGTTAATGGTTATGGTACACAGTAGAGCATGTCAGTATTTGAAGCTGATAAGCATCATAATGCTTAGTAGGTCATTATGAAAAGCATTATGTCTAGTCTTTTATGAATTGTTTTTAGTATGAAATTGATCTTGAAATGTAACAAAAGTAAATGGTATAGACTTGCTGTATTCTTTTTCTTTCTACTCTCTATTAATCTTAGTACAATTTGGGCTTTGATGAATGCTACTCATTTCTATTCGATAACCGACTTTATGATGGAATTCCATCTTGACACAGGAAATGTATACTGTAGAAGGAATCAGATATTCTCAACCTCTGGTATATGGATTCTAGCCATCTGTCTGCTTAATAAATGCAACTGTTTTGCAATAGACTGGTAGAAAAATCTCAGTTGTTCAACAAAACAAAGAAAATCCTGGAAAGCACTTTTTACTATTTTGGGGCCTATGAGTCCTGGTGTGGTACCATGGGATAATGCACTAAACTGCAAGGTCAGTTTGAACTGCAAGGTCAGTGGTTCAAACTCACCAGCTGCTCCTCAGAAACCTTACAGTGGGTAGCTATGAGTCAGAATTGACTCAATAACACTTAACAACAACAACGCCATGAGTTAAGGCATCTGGTCTGCTAATTGTTGTTGTTAAATACAGTGGAGTCAGTTATGACTTATAGTGACCCTGCACAGGGTTTCCAAGGCTGCAATTCTATGGGAGCAGAAAGCTTCATCTTTCTCCCACTGAACAGATGGTAGTTTCGACCTTGAGGTTAGCAGCCCGATTCGTAACCACTATGCTACCAGAGCTAATAACCACAACAAAACACTCCAGAGATCTCTGAAAATTCAGGGGTGCAGGTTAAAGAGTATGTTCTATTATTTTCGTATTAATCTACACATACTCTGAAGATTTTAGAGCTATTGTGATAGCCACTAGCCACAGGAACTCAGAGCTGAGCGCTTGAAATGTAGCTTCTCAAACTGAAATGTGTCAAGCCTGTTTCCTTTTATCTTTGTTAATGTGGCTTCTAGAAAATTTAAAACAACCTATATGGGTCACATTACAATTTAATTGGACAGCACTATGCTAGAGCCTTCATTGTAGACCAGCATGTAGACAGCATGCATTGTAGACCATGGATGTGTGTGTGTGTGTGTGTGTGTGTGTGATCCTGGTGTGGCACTGTAGGATAACCACTGGACTGCTAACCACAAGGCTGATGGTTCAAACCCATCAAGTTGCTCCTTGGAAAACCTATTAGGCGTCCATATGACTCAGAACTAACTCTTCAACACTAAATAACCACATGTATATGTGCATGTGTGTGATTTGTTTTGTTCAGCATCAAGAAAGGACTCTTCCTAGAAGCACACTGTACTTTCCTTTTCTCTATCACTCTGAAAAGCGATATCCTAAGCAATGATCCCAGACTTTGCTTCCCAATATGCAAAACAAAGAGCTTGCCATCTAGAATCCAACAAGTATTTTCTAGTTTTACAGTCTAGAAGGCTGAATCCATGCCATTTTTCTTTATCATATTTCCATAACTCCAAAAAACAATTCACAATTTAGAAAACTATAAAGGATGCCTTCCTAACCTGCAGCTTATGGCTGTGTGCCGTGGAGTTGATTCCGACTCATAGTGACCCTGCACAGGGTTTCTGAGGTTGTAAATCTTTACAGGAGCAAAAAGCTTCCTCTGTCTCCCTTGGAACCACTGCTTTTGAAGTAGTTTTGAACTGCTGACCTCGAGGTTAGCAGCCTGACTTGTAAGCACTACATTACCAGAGCTCCTTCCTAAGCTATTGTTGTTAGGTGCATCAAGTTGGTACCGACTCACAGTGATCCTATGCACAACTGAACTAAATACTTCCCAATCCTGGGCCAACCTTATATAAGCTATAAGTGGTGGTGGTATGCCTTGGAGTTGGTTCCAACTCATAGTAACCCTGTATAGGGTTTCTGAGGGCGTAAATCTTTATGGGAACAGAAAGCCTCATCTTTCTCCAATGGAACTGCTGATAGTTTCAATCTTGAGATGAGCAGACCAACTCGTAACCACTACGCTAATCAGAGCTCCTTATGTAAGCTATACAACCACTTTTATATGCTAAGTATTCAATATTACTTTGTAAAGTTTTAATATTAGACCTACAATAAAATGACTCTTAAGGAAAACTAAAATTGCAGTCAAGTTATACTTGCCTACATGAACTGTTTGCCTTATCTTAGGTCAATGTCTTTCAGAATATGCCACATCAACCGCCTAATGACTACATGAACATCAGCCTCCATGATGCTAAGGCTAGAAGAACTAAATGGTGTCCAGTTACCATTGTTGACTGATCTCAGAGGGACAACAAGAGGAGATCCTGGAAAGAATGGTAGAAAAATGTGGAATAAAATCAAAATTAAAAGGATGAGGTTTGGGAAGTGGGGGGAAAACAGCAAAGAAGTTGTGAACTAAGTCCGAGCATATTCAATAGACTCCTGTTAACCTGGATTGAGACCTGGTTAACCAGCAGTATGACAAGACCTAGGGACTCCTGGGCCAAGGGGTAGGTACATGGCCCCAGAGGACTAGAGCAGAATGTGAAGCATCCAGCTGATTGAAGTGAGGGGAGATACACAAGAACACCCACACTGGCAGATAGTACCCATTTGACCTGGCATCAATGGTTGGATGATCAGAACATGACTAGAGGAAAAAAGAAGAGGGGAAAAAAAAAAAAAAAAAGAGTAACCCACTACAAGTGGATGAACTTGACCTATGCTTGTGGATGCAGGTGATGAAGGAGAGGACAAATCTGTACATTGAGGATCATTCTTATCTCCTTGGTACACAGAGTCAACAGGGATGGTGAACTTAGACATTGGCTACCCAAAATGGGGGGACTACAAATGCAAGAAGTGACTGCCTTACAAGCTTTCAATAGGGTACCTAGCTCCAGAGGATACAGGGAAAGGTAGACTCTCCACTGAATTGTTTCCAACCTGTCTGGATGGGGTTGATAAAAGGTGAGGGGAAAAGGACTCCTGTGGTTCAATAGGGAATGATTGCCATCAGGTCTGACAGTGGGTGTTGGAAAGGTAAATGTAAATGTTTGGTAACAAAAGGAGGGGAGTGGCTGATTTTGTAGTCCAGGAGCAGAGATCCCTGGAACCATCAAGGGAGAAAATCTAAGTGTGAGACCCTGTTCTGGAAGGCAGTGACACTAGGGGTGGAGGCAGAGGCAATGACATGGACAGAAGAGCTGTTGGGGACTCTGGACTCAGGGAGGGAGAGGGGCTATGTGCTGGTGGCCAGGGGGCAGCTGTGTGTTGTGTACCCTTTGGTTGTTTGATGATGCATGCAGGGATTTGTGATTATTGAAATGAAACAAAATACGATAGGATGAATGTAAAGATAATGTTCACCCATGTAAACTAACACATAATTCAAAATAAAATTAAAGGCTGAAGTGTGTTGGTTTGACAGAGATGGCAGGATCCCTGAGTCTATGCCCATTAGACACACTTCAGGCCCAGAAATAATTCTTACCCTGGGTCAGCTTTCAGCCAAACAAGGCATAACCCTATAATGGCAAATAGCAATAATAACTAATAAAAATAATAACACATTCCTTAGAGCAACCAAAGGTGTGAGATGAAAAGGGCAGCATTTTCCTAGGGCTAGAGATCTACAGATAACATCAAGAAAATCATACAGGAAGAAAGCAAAAAGTCCTTAAGATAGGAAAGACAGAAAAGACAAAAAATGAATGTCAGAAAAGACTTGGAAACTTGCTCTCCAGTGTAGACATGGAAGAAATGAGGAAGTTAAAAAGAAAAACAGAAAATTTCAAAGCCCAGCTAATAAAGACAAAATAAAGTATTATAAAGAAATGTGTAAAGTTCAGGATGTAGGAACACTAAAAGGAAAGAGCATGCTCAGCATTTCTCAAGCTGGAGGAATCCAAGAAAAAACTCAAAGAACAATATTGCAATATTGAAGAATTCTATAGGTAAAATACTGTTTGATGCAGAAAGCATCAAAAGAAGATGGAAGGAATACACAGAGATACTATACCAAAAAGAAATGGTTGATGTTCAACCATTTCAAGAGGTAACATATGATCAAGAACCAATGGTACTGAAGGAAGAAGTCCAAGCTGCTTTGAAAGCCTTGGTGAAGAAGAATTGACAAGATGCAAATTGAAATCGTAGAAAAAAACTGATGTAGCACTTATCTATGCCAAGAAATTTGAAAGACAGCTACCTGGCCAATTGATGTGAAGAGATCCGTATTTGTGCCCATTTTAAACAGAGGTGATCTAGCAGAATGAGAAATGGAACAGTATCATTAATATCACTAAGAATTGCCAGTTTATCAGCCAGAATCCATTTCAGAAATATATCCACAGATCTATTTTCCACAAGCAACATGGATTGCAAGAAGAAGAAAAATCTGTGTTGGAAGAAGTACAGCCAGAAAGCTCCTTAGAAGCCATGATGTTGAGATTTGTTTCTCCTACTTTGAACTTGTTATCAGAAAGGCCCAATCCCTGGAGAAGGACATCATGCTCAGTAGAGTGGAGGATCAGTGACCCAGAGGAAGTCCGCCAATGAGATAGATTGATACAGGGCAGCAGTTTTGGGCTCAATAACGACAATTGTGGGGAAGGCACAGGATCAGGCAGTGTTTGGTTCTGGTATACATATGGTTGAATCAAGTCAGTGGCACCTAATAATGACAATGACAATTGTCCACAAATAATAATAGTCACTTTTTGTCCCTTAGAATTGTATTTACAACACCAGCACAGCAGAGACTGCTAGTGCACACTGTTAGCTGTGACCTCCGTTCCTTCTTTCTCATGGGCACACAGCTCCCCTCTGCCTTACAGTTAGGTGTGGCCAAGGACTGAGTTCTGTCACTGTAATGGGAGCCAATCGGATAGTGTGTCACTTCTAAGGCTGGCCCATTAAATTGCCTCATGACAGCCAAGTGGAATGGATTCTAAGAACCAAAGAGAGATCAAAGATGGAAGACTACTGGATTCCTGTGTAAATGCATGGAGCATGACACCAATTCTTAGAGGACAATGGTGTGAGAGAGAAAACAAGATTTTATCAAGTGGTTTATGATATGGATCCAATTAAATCTTTCATTAAATATGTTATAGCTTCTACCATCGTCTCTTTATCATATACAAACAGTTTCCCATACATTAAAATTTTACACTAACAGCTTTTTATTTTAGGAGCTGAGAGTAAGGAAAAATTTGAACATGTCATATGGCTATTAATATAAAGGCAATGAGAGGTCACTTGACTGGTTCATTGTCACTAGACAAAGGATAGCCCAGATTCTTTGGTGTGATGAACAATACTGTGTATCAACTTGAATGTGCTGTCTTTCTCAGTGTTTTGTCAGACAATGGACAGATTGCTCTTCCATTATGTAATATAATATAATCACTCCCATGACATGATCTGATGTGACCAGTCAATCATTTGAAAAGGGAGTGTGTGGAGGTGGGGCTTGCCTTCAGTATATCAATGGATGTTAACAGCAAGGTTGTTTATATCTCTCTCTCTGCAAAAGTCTTCAGCCTGCTATCTGACTTGCCAATTTTGAATTCACCAGCCCCCGATATTGCATGATCCATATCATGGATGTAAATCACTCTATTGACGAGTGTATTTATATAAACATTTCACTTGTTGTGTTACTCTGCAGAACCCAGAGTAATACACCTGGCAAGTAAACATTTAACTGTAATGGAAAAGGTTAGGAAAAAGCACTAGACTAGACATTGATTTCAGATTGGTTACAATGCAAGATAACTGTATTTTAAGGACAAAACTTTGCGAAATTTTCAACTAAATGGAGATAGTTGAGGCAGAAATGCAAAAGCAGTGGGAATCTCAACACATTCTGTGATCAGTCCCAATAAAGTATCCCACCAATATTCTACTGAGGAAGGATTACAGCTAACACTACCCCAAAATGATGTTTACACTTGCATATTAATTTTTTTCCAACTCATCCTTAATTGCCTTCATAAAGATACGCATCAACAAAAACCCCTAAAAATATTAACTTAATTTATTAATTTTTAAAAAATTATTAAATATTAAAAATTAAAAATTAAAATTATGGACAGGCAGACCCAACAATATCACTTGGCCTAATCTCCCGACCACTCAGCACCCCAGTACAATAATCCTAGGAGGAAACAGTTCTAGCTAACTTAACTTTGACTTAGAATATGACATCTAATCAGGTACCATAGTTTTTTATTCTACTTAAGTTAAACACTACTTGCACATAACCTAAGTTGATAAGGGCATGTCAGTTATCTCTTATCTGGTCACTATTCCATTAAATTAACAGTTGTTAAATAATTTGAACTTTGCAAGTAACTGCTCCTCAAAACAGATCATAACCCAGCAGGTAGCTTAGAGACCGACTATAACATTTCTACAGTGTTACTTAAAGCCAAGTCTGCTGGCCCATTGAGAATTGTTGCTTTGGAAAGAGTCTTATTTTGATTGCTCAACAGAAAGTCAATGTTCAGTTGCCTGTTTTAAAATAAAATTGACTGATATATATTTATATGGCTCTGCTAATCTCATGAGTCATTTCAGATGTGACAATTACGGATAACAAACATCTATGTAACTCACCAAAGTGAAACCTCAAAGTGCACTCAAAAGATTCAGCACTTGTCTAAGTGTCAGATTTCCACTCCCTCTGAGCTACAAGATGGTTTATCCTGATTCCCTTAAGCTCCCAGAGATCTTGTTACTGTCTACTGGACTGGAATTTTTAAAGGTAGGCATTGACTTGAGTAAATGATGTAAAGTGCTTTAAGTGCCTCTAAGAGAGTTTTTTGTGTTTTTTTTTAACCTATTAGAAGAAATGTACTTGAAGGAAAGGACTATCAAAGACAAGGACAAGACTGGGTCAAGGGCTGTCTTGTTAAGTCAAAATAAAACATCATTAGATTGTATCTTGGAGTCTTGGTGTGCAACTGTGGGTTAATGCGCTCAATTGCAAAGTTGCTTTGAACCACAAGGTAGACAGTTCAAGCTCATCAACTGCTTCTCAGAAACCCTACACATGGTCACTATGAGTTAGTACCAACTAGATAGTACTTAACAACAACAACATATTGTATCTTGGAGTCCTGGTGTGATGCTGTAGGATACACATGGGACTGCTAACTTCAAGACTGACAGTTCAAACCCACATCATGCTCCTTAGAAGCCCTATAAAGGATCACTATGAGTCAAAACCAACTGTATGGCACTTAACAACAGGAACAAAGTGTATCTTGCAGGACTTGGAAACTGGTTCATTCTGGTTTAACCCCTTGCTCAAATTTGCATTTCCATCACAGATACTCTGAATCAGAATCTACATTTTAACAAGGTCCACAGAAGATTATTTGGAATATATGAGATTCATCGTGGGCCTGAAGTCCAGTGTTTATTCTACAGAACCAGCTGGGGATCTGACTAAAATATAGATTCTGATTCAGCCTATTTGGGGTGGAAATGGAAATGTGAAGAAGGGATCAAATAGGAACCAACCATCTGGAAGCCCCAGTATCTTGTACCATGTAAGTTTGCATCCCTTGTCCCAATTGTATTAATGCACTGTTGTTGGTTTCAAGAGGGCATTATTGGCAATACAGTTTTGACGTCTGCTTGCAGTTCTTTCTCAAGCCAAGCAACCTTCTTAATGTCTCTTGATAACTTGGACTATACAACCAATTTTGTTTTCTAGTTATATATATATGTGTTTTTCCATGTAAGTATTATTGAAATTTTAACCTTAGTAACTTCCAGTAGGCCTAAAGACTCTCCCTTCTCTTAAAATTCAATCAGTATTAGAAATTGCCCAACCTCTAACACTATCACAAATACAAAAACCTCAGCCTAAATTGAGTGTCAGTGCTTCATGGTAAGCATTTGTAGAACAGTGAATTAGCAGAATGGTATGAAGTTATGTTAACACTGCTTAATGTTGTAGTTAATACTCATGCTACTATTAACTACCAATTTACTTTTATGAATGATAATAACAGTGTATCTGAAATAGGTGAGCATTTATAGTACTGGAGGAGGAAGACAGCTCCAGGTCTTACTAGGGAGTTATACTGGGATACTTATTTTAAGTTTCTGATTCTAGCGACTTTCCTCTTATGAGGAGGAGAGCTCATTTGTTAAGTCAGCTGAAGACTGGTTCTTACAGATCAGAGACCATGGTACTGGCATGAAACAAGCCCTAATGTCTCTTGAACTTACCACACTCAGATATAGTGACACCCCTGAGATCTACAACTCTGTGGATCAGTAAAGCATTGATCCAACCAGATCTCTGCATCTCTTGTTCCAACTTTGTCTCCGACAGCTAGGAGGAGAGGATATACTAGCATTGGCACAGGGCCTGATCATCCCAGAGAGTCCAGGATCCAGGCAACACTAGGACCCTTGTACTTTTCCATATCTATTGTCTAAAGATATGAACCTGAAGGTGATCAGTGACATGTGATGACACCTCACACTTTCAGTAAGAAGTTGTTACTGTTATTAACGGCCAGTGAGTTGGTTCTAACTCACAATGACCCTGTATAAGGTTTCTGAGGCTGAAAATATTTGCGGGAGCAGAAAGCCTCATCTTTCTCCCCTGGAATGGCTGGTGGGCTTGAACCACCGACTATTCAATAGAAGCAACAGTTGTTTGCAATCCAGTGTTTATCCAACAGAGTCATTGAGCTCTTCTAACAAGCAGTAGGGCAATGAAATTTCATTTTAATGAACACTGTGGCCCTGAACTCATGTGTACTCAAGTGAAGGACACTCCAATCTCCCAAGTTTTGTGAGAGTGATGTTTCATTTTTATGGAACAAGTGACCCTGAGTTAAAGAGAAATTAATTTCATGTTATTTCAGGTAATGCAGAATAATGATCTGAGTCTCATAAATGGTTCCCCATTGGTCATGGCGGGGCCAGGGCATAGTGTGAAATACAGTGTCTCATTCAACAGTACATGCTACACTTACAGGTGAAGGGGTTTGGTTGTATATGGCATTATTTTGGATTATGAAGGGTAGGTAGATAGAGGTCCTCATTTTCATTTGCGCCAATGTATCTATTGAGATATATGGTTCCTTAGTCTGTACAAAGGGGAATACAATGATATATATGGCAAGGATATCCAAAAGGCATGCACTGGTGATTTTCAAAATATTATATGATATAAGCACTGGCTTTATAATTTTTATTTTATTTTTCATAATGATGATCTAGATTCCCTAGTAATGCATCAAGCTACAAGAGCAGAGTTTATTATGTCTAATGAGCTGGCCAATTACATGTACTTAGCATTTAAATATTATTTTCCCACAGGAAAAGAACTCTGTTTCAAGACTGTAATATAGACATTATGCCACACTTCCCAGGCTATGGCCTATTAATTTAGGATACAAGACTATTACAGTTTCCTGCTGCCTAACCTCTACCAATCATCTGTCAGTTTGGCATACTATGGTGGCTTGCATGTTGCTGTGATGAAGGAAGCTATGCCATCAGTATGTTAAATATCACTAGGGTCACCCATGGGGAACAGCTAAGATTTCAGACTAAAACAAATTACAAAGAAGGAGAAAGAGACTACTTCTAAAGGTTTATGAATAGCAGGGGAACACTGTGAGATAGTACCACAATATTAAATATTGAAAACCTTATGAATTGTTGTTGTTGTTAAGCGACCTTGTATAGGGTTTTGAGAAGTGGCTGGTGAGCTTAAATTACCAAACTTGGGGTTCAAACTGAACTTGCAGTCTAGTGCATTACCTCTGGCACCATACGAGGCCTCCAAACATTATAAATACTACCAGAATATTGCCAGCTCTGGTAGTGTAGTGGTTCTGAGTCGGGCTGCTAACCTCAAAGTCACCAGTTCAAAACTACCAGCTATTCTACTGAAGAAAGATGAGACTTTCTTTTCCATAAAGATTTACAGCCTCAGAAACCCTGAGATTCGGAACCGACTCCTGGCACACCGGCAATACCAGTGCCAGATATAGTGCCACAAGATGAGGCACTCAGGAAGGCACTCAAAATGCAATGGGGGACAGCTCCCTCCTAAAAGTCAAGCAGATAACAATGATACCAGTGGAGTAGGGTTTTCAGGACCTTCATTTGTTGGTGAGGCACAATGCAGGATGAGAAGAGACAGCTGTAAACATACGATAATAGCTGGAATAGGAATGTACAAAGTATGAATCTAGGAAAATCAGAATGAATAAAGACAAATATCATAGACAACAGTGATAAAAAATGGACTGGAATTGGCCTTTTAAATCTGAAAAACATATGGTTTATTACCTTGGAATTACAAATTGCCTACAAGGAAGGCCAGTTAATATTACTATTCTTCAAATTTTGCACCAACCACTAAAGGTAGTGATGATGCAACTGAAGAATTCTATCAACTTCTTCAGACTGAAATTGATCAAACATACAATCAGCTGTACTAATTACTACTGGCGATTGTAATGCAAAAGTTGGAAACAAAGAGGAAGGATCAGTAGTTGGGCAATATGGCCTTTCTGATGAAAAGGATACTGGAGATTACAAGATAGATTTTTTTTTTT
>NW_006408601.1:12490721-12505908 GCF_000296735.1 Chrysochloris asiatica | reverse complement strand
ATGAGATGAGATGGTGAAAAACCTCCAAATCTTCGGCCAGAGCAAGGCCAGGTGAAGACTGTGGGAACTTGCTTATATGCTAAAGCTGAAGAAAATTAAATCAAATCCACAAGAGCCAAAATATGACCTGGAATACATTCCACTTGAATTTAGAGATCATCTGAAGAACATAATTTATTCATTAGAAACTAATGACCAAAGATAGGAACAGTTGTGGGATGACATCAAGAATGCCATACTGGAGGAAAGCAAATGGTCATTAGGAAAACAAGAAAGAAGGAATAGACCAAAATGGATGTCAGACTCTCAAACTTGCTCAGCCGTGTAGAGATGCTAAAGCAAGTGGAAGACATGAAGAGGTAGAAGAGCTGAACAGAAATTTTCAAAGGGCTGACTGAGCAGACGAAATCAAGTATTATAATGAAATAGAGTTAGAAAACAAAAAGGGAAGAATGAGCTTAGCAGTTCTCGAGCTGAGGAAACTGAAGAAAAAATTCAAGGTTTGACTTGCAATACTGAAGGCATCTGTGTACAAAATATTGAAACATGAAGAAAACATCTAAAGAACATGGAAATAATTCAGAGAGTTACTGTACTAAAAAGCATGGTTTATGTTCAACTATTTCAAGAAGTAGCATATAATCAAGAGTTAATAATACTGAAGATTCATGAACAACCTGTGATACTCAGATGATACAACCTTGCTTGATGAAAGCAAAGAAGCCTTAAAACACTGAAGAAGATCTAAGACCAGAGACTTCAGTATGGACTAGACCTCAACATAAAGAAAAAAAAAAAAAAATCTCACCACTGAACCAATAAATAACATCATAATAAATGTAGGAATGACTGAAGTTGTCAAAGACTTCACTTTGCTAAGATCTACTATCAACACTCATAGAAAAAACAGTCAAGAAAGCAAATGACAAATTACATTAAGCAAATCTGCAGCACAAGACCTCGGAAATGTTGAAGAACAAACATGTCAGGTATGAGGATTAAGGTGTGCCTGACCAAGCCATGGTATTTTCAATAGCCTCATACATATCTGAAAGTTGGAACATGAATAAGAAAAGCCACAGAAGAGAAAGTATGCATTTGAGTTATGTTGTTAGAAAAGAATATTAAAAGTGCCATGAACTGCCCAAAAAAATGTGTTGGAAGAAATACAGCCAGAATTCTCCTGAGAAGACCTCATTTCCCATACTTAGGATACATTATCAAGAGGGACCATGCCCTGGAGAAGAACATCGTGTTAGGTAAAATGGAGAGTAAGGGGAAAAAAAGGAAGACACTCCAGTGAGATGGATTGGTACAATGGCAGCAACAATGGGCTCATGTGTGACTGTAAATCAGAACGGACTTGAGGACACAAAACCACCACAAACACCATTAGGTAATCTCAAGATTTTAGACTTGATTGTTGTTGTTGTCAGGTGCCATCGAGTCGGAACCAACCCACAAACACCATTAAGTAATCTAAAGATTTTAGACGTGATTGTTGTTGTTGTCAGGTGCCATCGAGTCGGAACCAACCCACAAACACCATTAAGTAATCTAAAGATTTTAGACGTGATTGTTGTTGTTGTCAGGTGCCATCGAGTCGGAACCGACTCATAGCAACCCCATGCACAGCAGAACGAAACAATGTCCGATCCTGGGCCAACCTCACTACTTTGCCATGCTTGAGTCCATTGATGCAGCCACTTGGCCAATCCATCTCGTTGGGGGTCTTCCTCTTTTACTCTGACCCTCCACCTTACCCAGCATGACATCCTTCTCCAGCGACTGTTCTCTCCTGATAATATGTCCAAAGTATGAGAGACGAAGCTTAGCCATCCTGGCCTCCAAGGAGCACTCAGGCTGCACTTCTTCCAAAACAGATCTATTGGTTCTTTTGGCAGTCCATGGCACTTTCAGTATTCTCCTCCAACACCACAACTCAAAGGCATCAATTCTTCTACGATCTTCCTTATTCACTGTCCAGCTTTCGCATCCATATGAGGCTATTGAAAACACAATGGCCTGGGTCAGGCACACCTTAGATAGCTTCTAAAATTTCAGGAGTCACTTCCTAAAAATTGGTGTGTCTGATTATCTTATTAACCTTTTTTCCTTTTTTTTTTTTTTTTTGGTGACCCCTGACCAAGGTGGCCACTGTATGCTAAAATTTGCATCCCTGTGTTAACAGCACTTTATTACAACTAAGTGAGCATAATGGGAAGGCATTTTATCATCCATATCAGTTTTTTATGCTTTTCATTTGTAATCTAATAGTCCTAACAATTAACAGTGACAATTCTTAGAGAAATCTAACCTAGTCCAGTTATTTCAATATGAGCCTGAAGAAAATCTGAAAACTCTACCAGAGAACACTGTCCTTCGTAATCCTCCTTCTTCATAGTTTTCTTAAGTAGCTCTAATTGCTAGGGGAAGTGGTGCCATTTGGGCTGCAAAGATGCCTTATACTGACCACGTCTGAGAGTGGCTTCTCACTTTAAAAATCAATCTGCATGGGATACCACTTCAAATGCTTTCTTGAAATGTTATGAGACTGATCTATAACCAGATGTACATCCTCAAAATATAGTCACAGTCTTTTATCTATATATCAAGTGTGAATATATTTTTTCCAAATAGGCATGGTTCTAAATGGGTCAATCACCCTACAATACTAGTCAGTCTTGCCCCTCAGTATTCTCTCTGGCATCTTTTCTGTGCACCTAAAGGCAGAATTTGAAATTACTACCATTCGGAATCTTCCTCATCACTTTAACCATATTTCAAAACCATGCCCAGAGTACTGTAACTACTTTTGCCCAAGGCTTTCCTAATTCTCTTGCTATTTACTTCAAAATCCTCAAATATCATCTTGTCTGATTCACAGCTGAATAGTTTATCAATTTAATTATCTTCCGTGATAACTTGCAACAAAGAGGTAAATAGCAACAATTTACCTCTCTACTCTCCCTCTCCCTTTTTCTCATATTGCGTAGCAGTTTCTGAAGGCATCTGGGTATTTCTACATGTAAGAAGGTAGAATTTGAATAATATTATTATTTTAATTCAGGCTTTCATTTACTTCTTTAGTATGAGCTGTCACATTAATCTTTTTTTTTTTATATCGAACGCTCTGTAACCATCTGTTCCTGGCTTTCTGTGTCCTTCTTATAGACAACTTGACCAGCATTCCATCGCACTCACTGTCAACACGCTTGTAAAGAATGACTTCTAGGAGCCTAGGGATTCTGAAGTATTTTAGAATAAAGATTCACCTATGTTCTAGAAACTTCTAGAGGGATGTGAATTTTATTTAAGTCATTTCTTTGACAGTCTGTCATTCATTAGCAAGCCAGGCTCCACTTTAAAATCAGCTTGCATATCCATATCTGGGAACAGTCATCTGCTGAGACAGGGGGTTATGGTCTAGATGCACATATGTCCCTCTGTCCCAGGAAGACTGAATCCATGGCAAAGCCATATAATACCTATGATGTCCTGCACTTGCCCCAACCGAAAACCATGCCCAAGGGACAAATGTTAAATTGCTAACAAAAACAACCATTGCAGGTCAAGACAGAAACAAATCAGAAAAAAGAAAAAAAATTTTTATTTTAGTATCATTGTTGTTAACCACCGTTGAGTAGGTTCTGACTCATAGCCACCCTATATAGTGTTTCCAAGGAACAGCAAGTGAGTTTGAACTGTCAACCTTGTGGTTCAAACCAACCTTGTGGTCCAGCACTCTATCCCACAATGACACACCAGTACCTTTAAGCATTTTTCCTCCCATTTTTGAACAAGGAGTCTTGCATTTTCATTTATCTCTGGGTCCTGTAAATAACATAACCAGGCCTGCCAGTGTATTTCTAGCAGTTGCAATCAAAGGAGTTCTTAACTAATACGTGCTCTGTTCATATGGCTTTGTATTTTGAGTTATTCTTTGTTAGCCTCTTTTACATGAGAGAGTAGCATTTTCTAACTTGTTCTATTGGGTGGGAGGCATTTGTTCAATCTTTCTCCTGTACTCAATGGCGAATTCTCCAGAAGTTGTTTTTGTTTGTGTTTTTGTGTATGTGTGTTGCTTTTTTGGTACCCAAAACCTTGCTCTAGACACATAATTCATACTCACTGAATCCTGATGAAATAAATGTCAATAGGATCAGTCATTAGGTAAGAATGCTTTCAACCATCACCACATCTTATCCAGCCCTAATGACAGATAGGAGAGGAGATTTATTCTCTCAACAACGTATTGACAGCCGGCTGCCTAGTTAAAGCTTAGCTTTAGTTCTAGAGTAAGTGCAGGACTGAGAAAGCAGACAAACACTTTTTTGCAGAAAACTCCAACCCTCATATCAAGTTATGCAAATTAGAATTCAAATAGTTAGCAACCATCTTCTCAATTTAACCCTAAATGGCAAAATATTTAGCAACAGATGTTGTGTCGTTTCAAAAGTACATTAGCCTATCAAAAGTGTGAGCAAAATAAAACAACTTAAATTGTCACAACACTCTCTCTTCCCTTCCTGTTTTCTTAGCAGTCTCTAGTTAGAATATAAATAACAACAACAAAAAAATATAACTGAACATGTCACGGGAATTCTTCTGGACTTTATAGCAAGGAGTCGCAGATTTGGGTGAGGAGTTGGGAATGCAAGACCTGAGCAAGACAACAGGGGTGTGAGAAAGCACGTTTAAAAGAAAGTGAAAGTACACTCGAGAGGTGAGTGGGTCTTTCTATGAAAGCCAGTGAGACAAACAATGATCACAGCTGTCTAGGGGTTCTTGTTGTTGTTGTTATATGTGCCGTGGAGTCAGTTCCAACTCACAGCGACCCTGAACAAGATTTCCGAAGCTGTAAATCTTTACAGCAGCAGAAAGCCTCATCTTTCTCCCGCGTAACAGCTGGTAGTTTCGAACTGCTGACCTTAAGGTTCGTAGCCTGATTCGTAACCGCTACGCTACCAGAGCTCCTTTGACTAGGGGTAGTCATGCTTTAAAATATCCATCTCTGCCATTCTTGTAGCTCATAGGTATTTCTTCTTTTTGTCTCCTTATTTAGTTATCTTCTTCTACCCATGGGGGTTGATGGTTCCCATTGGGATGGGGTCTAGGGGTGTCAGATCTGCTCCTCCTTCCTTACATCCCTGTGCTATCAAAAAGATAGTTAATGATGAATAGCAAGGGAAGAAGAGGAAAAGACTGGAGAGAAGTAAGGGGTAGGAGAAAGGTAAGGGGAACAGAGAAAGGAAGCACAAAGGAAAGAGATGGAAGACTGACAGCAATTCCACGGGCTAGACTGTGCCTAATACTAAATTCACTGCATCTTAGTCAATATTGACCTGTGAAATAGAGTAATATTCTCAACCTCCCAGAGTTAAGGTGGAAACTAAATGAGCTAACATATGTGAGAGCATTTAGCAAGGTGTCTTGCTTGGACTTCTTTTGTTGAAGGTGAACAGGGATTTTCCATCTGCTTGGATAAGGCTCTTTACATAGGCATCAATCACCAGGAATTCACACTCGTCAGTATCATTAGAGAAACTGCTGCCTTGTGTTAAGATTGCTAATAGAAGTGCTAGCACTGTTTATTTCCATCCAGACGGGTCAATTCCAGGAACAATGCAGTGTTTAGAAAAGCTTTCATCATTAAAGGAAATTGAAAGAATTCCTTCAAGTTGTTTAGCTATCCTGGCCCAACTCCTGCAAATGTTTCAGATATGGATGGTTAAGTTAGCCATAAAGCATGTATCCTGAAACCAAGATACAAATTTGGATACTTCAGGCAGAAGGTTGAAGTTCAGGTTAACACTTGAACTTCCATAGCTCTCTTCTTCACCATTGTTATCATCATCATCACCACCATCACTTTGTATAGCATTTTATAAGTTTTAAATGCACTATTATATATGTT
This sequence comes from Chrysochloris asiatica, assembly GCF_000296735.1. Lineage (NCBI taxonomy): Eukaryota > Metazoa > Chordata > Mammalia > Afrosoricida > Chrysochloridae > Chrysochloris > Chrysochloris asiatica. The sequence continues at coordinate 12,499,991 of NW_006408601.1, read as the reverse complement.
ATTGTTGTTGTTATGTGCCATGGAGTCAGTTCCGACTCATAGCGACCCTGTACAAGGTTTCTGAGGCTGTATATCTTTACGGGAGCAGAAAGCCTCCTCTTTCTCCTGCGGAACAGCTGGTAGTTTCAAACTGTTGTCCCTGAGGTTTGCAGCCCGATTCATAATCACTATGCTACCAGAGCTCCTAATATATATATATCCTCTAGTAATGTTCCTGATAACAAAAACAGAAACTAAAACCTACTGCTGTCAAGTGAATTCTGATTCAAGGTATCTCCATGGACTGTGGAATAAAACTGCTGTATAGGGTTTTCTTAGTTGTCATCTTTGTAGACGGATCCCCAAACCTTTCCTCCATGGAGCCACTGACAGGACTTAACCACTAACCTCTAGGCTAGAAAATAACTGTAAATCACTTGCACTACACCTAGATACTTCTTTCTAATAACATCGTCAGATAAAACATGGAAGGTGGCATTCATCATTATCGTTGCTGTTGTTAAGTGTCATTAAGTCGATTCCGACCCAGAGCAACCCTGTATGCACAAATATAAAACTTACAGCACACCAGTAATGAAATCAAGCCTGAATCCTAGTTCTCCAAGCCTTTTGTTCAAGTCTTCAACTACACCTCCTTACCTCCCACCACATGCCATATTTACATAATGTAGGAATCTCCATATGTAACTGAAGTCAACACAACTATAAGAAAATCACCGTCCCAAATTCACAACCTTCAAGGGAAAATGCATTTCCCCTCAAAGTTTGTGGACACAAGAAACACTATTGGAACTCATATTTTTTTACACTTGGACTTCTGAATCCCAATAAGGTAATTACTATCACAACCACAGGAGAGAATATGGCAAACACAAACTCCCTGAACAAGGGCAATTAATATTCTTTGATGAGGTAACAATTAGGAAAAAAATGCGTCAAACTCAAATCCCTCTCCTGCTCTTCAGAGCATTTTAAATCATTTTTATATGTATATTTCTTCCTGTCCATGCATATATATACTTTTTGAGATATTTCAAGTGATAAATTTGATGCTTCAAATTTTTAGTAATAAATGTTGATTAAAAAAATAATAGTGCCACTGAGTTGATTCCAACTCACAATGACCCTACGAAAAAGAGCACAGTCCCGGTGAGCCTCCAAGGTTGTGATCTGTAAATGGAGGAGACTGCCCCATCTTTCCCCTGCAGAATGATTAGCAACCGCCTGACCACCAGGGCACCATAAACACTAACTGACGTCAAATTGTCTATCAATTGTCCTTCAAACAAGTTTTCCAATTACACTGTTAGTCTAGTATGAAACTACTTATTTACACACCCTCACTAATAGAAAATCAAATCAGCCTTTTAAAATCCTTTCCCAAGCTTATGCATGAAAATGGTGACTTTATTGTTGTAAATTATTTCTCTGCCATCACTGGTATGTCAGAACATCTTTACAAAGGCATACCCATAATGGCAGCAGCTATGTCTTTGGGCAGGTTAATTAACCTCATTTTGCTTTAGTTTGGTAGTGGTGGTTGTGTGTTGTTGACTTGGTTCCAACTCATAGGACCCTGTATAGGGCTTCAAGGCTTTAAGTCTTTACAGGATCAGAAAGCCTCAACTTTCTCCCATGGAGTAACTGGTAGATTCGAACTGCTGACCTTGCCATTAGCAACCCAGCTTTTAATCTGCTATGCTACCAGGACGCTTTGCCTCAGTTTGTTGTAGCTGCTGTCATGTGCTGCCAAGTCTGTTCCAACTCATAACAACCCTGTGAAGGGTTTCCAAGCAGTGGCTGGTGAATGACAATAGTACCTATTCGTAAGATTGTTGTAATTAAATGAGAAGATAGATATAAAGAACAATTTCTGGCATATAATATAATGTTGTTGTTGCAGTTATGTGCCATGGAGTAGATTCTGACTCATAGCAGCCCTGTACAGGGTTTCCGAGGCTGTGAATCTTTACGGGAACAGAATACCTCATTTTTCTCCCACGGAACAGCTGGTAGTTTCGAACTGCTGACTATAAGATCAGCAGCCTGATTCGTAACCACAATACTACCAGAGCTCATTATATATAACGGTGCATTGTATATGGTGGAAACTCCAAATAGGGTCGCTATAAGTTGAAGCAGGCTTAACAGCACTTAACAAGTAAACAATGTCAATTATTATTATTATTTTTAGCATTTCATCCTGAGAATTCCTAGAGTTTTGGACATGTTGCCTCTTTATCAGTGTGATAGTGTATCTTTTCTTTGGGGTTGATTCAGTCAGTTAACACACATTTAGTGAGTATCTACAATGCAACACCCACCATTTTATTCTAACTGCTGGGGATAGAGCACTGGGAGAAAATAAATGATCACTCTCATGGAGTGTGAGTTTTAGTGACAGGTACACACTAAACAAACACACAAATGACTGTATAAAGTTCTATCCGGTTGAATTTATGAAGAAAAATGAAGCCAGATAGGAGACTAGAAGTGACAGGGATGTTCTAGGAGAGTTTCTGTGTGAGTGAGCATAGAGGCTGAGGGGTTAGCAAGTACAAAGTCCCAGAGACAGGAATGTGGAGCCAGGGCAGTGGTGCACAGGGAGCAAAGGACAGAGCCAGGGCCAAATGTCAACGGAGAGGAACCAGCAACCAGCTATTGAATGCCTCATGAGCCAGAGGGAAGACTTGGAATTTGAATGCCAGTGCAGACAGAAGCTGGAATACTGGATTCCAAATTGCAGAACTGTTGTCCACTCCAGCAGATTCTGGAATGTGGCCATGGATAGTGCTCACTTGTCCTCTGAGTCAGTATAGGAAATTGCCAGTGGTTGTATTCTAGTCCATGAAATTAAATGTCAAAATAAATTGAAGTCTTCTGAGCTCTGGTGGTTCAGTGGGTTAAGGGTTGCTCTATGAACCAAAAGGTTGAGAATTTGAATTCACCTGCCAATCTACAGGATAGTAGAAAGATAGGGGAGGATGCTTTTGTGAAGAGTGACAGCCTCAAAACCCTACAGGGATAGTTTTACTCTCTCCATGTAGTTTTGTAGGATAAGCAATGATCTGCTAATCTCAGGTTGGTGGTTCAAACTCACCAGCTGCTCCTTGGAAACACTATACAGGGTCACTGTGAATGGGAATCAATTTGATGGCAATGTGTTGGGTTTGTTTTCATTACTATTGTTACTGGGTGTCATTGAGCTGATTCCAACTCTTAGTGATTACATGTGACAGAGTATCTTAGTCCTATATGGTTTCCTAGGCTGTAACCTTGACGGAAGCAGATTGCTTGGTCTTTGTCCCTTTCAGCTAACAGACAAAGACTTAAACTTGTTGTGCCACCAGAGCACCTTATGCCTCCTATTACTGATAGGTATTTTAAGGTGTATCTCGTTTTCAATTAATACAAATATCCTGTTTGATCACAGGGAACATAAGTCCACATTAGCAGTCAGAGGTGCTCTCCAGGACTCAGCCCAAGAGATGAAACTGAATAGAGCCATCAAATTGTGGAGTGCCTTCACTCACTCATCCTTCCCTTTTATCTTAACTCAAAAGCTTTTTTCCCAAGGTAAATCATTGTTCATCCTCACAATGCCCAGTGTCCATGAGAGTGGATAGATCAGGAGCAGAAGGCCTGGTCACGCTCAGCCCCAGGATGATGACAAGCATCTGGCACATGAGCACAAAGATCCCTGCAGAGCAGACAGTCACAGCTCGCCCGTCCAGCAGCCAGCCTACCTTTACAGATGGTCCCATTTCCCACGTAGCCCGGTTTGCAGGTACAGCTGTGGCCCTGAACAGTGTTGGTGCAGATTGCATTCTCATCGCAGTTGTGCTGCCCATCACTGCATTCATCATGCTCTGCGAGGCAGGAGAGAAAAGGAGATGCTTTTTCTTAACTTGGATTCATTGGTGGGGGAAAAAAGTTAGCTGCAATTCAACCAAGTAAGATAGACAGTGAATACTTTCTATTGGATATTTGCTATGTGCCTGTCATTTTCTAGATCGGATTTGGTAGAAATCTCAGCTACTCTAAACGACGGATGTTATCATCCCCACATTTCATTACCCTCAGTTCTGCTGCTTTGCACTCATTATCTCCTTCTACCTTCTCAAAAGCTTTCTGCAAAGTCTCCAAGATAGTGGTTCTCAACCCAAGATAATTTCACCCTCTCCAATTTTAATTGGAGGGCATCTGACAATGACTGAAGGTATTTTTAGTTGTCATGACATAGGAGGAGGGGAGGCGAAGCTACAGGCATCCAGTGGGTAGAGATCAAGGATGCTACTGAGCACCTTAGAATACTCAAGACAGAACTGTTGGTAAATGTAGTCGAGTTCGTTCCAACTCATAGTGACCTTGTATAGGGTTTCCAAAGAACAACTGGTGAGTTTGAACCGCTGACCTTGTGGTTCGAACCGACCTTGCAGTCCAGTAATCAGGCCACAACAGGGCACAGAATTGACAGGTCCAAAACAACAACAGTGCTGAAGTGAGATACCCTACACAAAGGTTTAAAAAAAAAAAATCCAAAACTAAAACTCATTAAAGCAATCCTATGACTTATTTTACATTTGAAAAAAAAAGGGGGCTGAGCATTTACCAATGAGGATTTCTAAAGTAGTAGCACAGGCCACATGGAATAGTGGTGAGGGCAGAATTGGGCTGTGAGCAGGACTGGAATTAAGTAGGGTACTGAAGGTTCGTTAGCAGTTCAACAGTAATTTTCCACACAACCTTCTTTTTTTCCATTTTTGTTTTTGTAGTTACAGAATTCAACCTCTGGGTTGATGTCTGATGTGTTTTAATAATGATACATCTCCACACACATGTATATTCAGACACATGCACACAGGTTTGCATTCAAATAGCCAAAGCATTTTTAATCCATAAGGCAGAGCAGAGAGTAATAGATTGAATACTGCCAAATGTTTTAATGCACTAAAAACATTAAACATTAAAAAGCAAGATGTCCCAGCTTACTATGCTTTTCGTTTATAATCATGGGGCTTAAAGAGACATGCAAATGACTACTCTAAATAAACAGTATGAGAAGTCTGTATCACTTATTCTATTTAACATCTGTCAATATAACTTCTTAGAAATATTAAGATGAAAAATCAAGTACAATTGTTTATATCACAAAAGGTTATAAAAACCGAATGGAAATGCTAGTTAGAACCCCGTAAGAACACTAATGGTGATAAAACTTAAAACCCAATCAAGTTTGTTAAGTGAACTGTTATATCAATGTACCAATCAATGAAAATACCATCCATCTTCATTATATTTTATTTAAAATTTCCTACCAAGGACCTAGTTATTAGAAAGGTTCATTCTTGCACAGTACAGCTGTTTTAGTCATGCAACATGTGATTATGTTAAAAGTAAAGCACACACATACATCTGACTCATGTTTTAATACCTTGGATTTTCAAAAGAAAACGTAGTTTTTAATCCTTAAGACCAACCCAAACTGTCAGTGAGAAATGTGCCCAGGGTAGCAAGTAGTGAAAATGGAAGAGAAGATTTATGAGGACATGCTTCTAGCCTGTGCTGAAGTCATCGTGAGCACACTCCAGATGCGGATTACACATCCTGAGGATGTGTCATCAAACTATCAAGTACCTAGTATGCGCAGGTACAGCACCAGACAATGCCAGGGACAAGAAAGTCCAAGAATCTAGACTTAGATGCTAACTGTTTTTATTCCCTATTTAAATTCATCTAATAAATAATTATTAACATCTCTACTAGACATATGAGTAGATATGGCCTCTGCTCCCATGAGCATTTGAATAGGGGCCACCAGACCTCAATATCTAATTAACTAGAACAGAAGGGGGAAGTGATTAAGTGTTTGACCTTTTATTTTATCATACAAACAGGACATAGTTTAGAGGTAAAGAGAGCTCTGCTAATAATTACGCTGAGAAAACAGACATAATTCAGAATGACCGAAGCAAATGGGCATGTGTGGTCACTTGAGATAAGAAAAACCAAGATACACTGGAATGAGACTTCACTGGATCCTCCTTCTGAATGGCGAGAAGAGAGAAGCCTTCTTGCAAACTGTAGTATTTAAACTGATCTTTTAAAAATGGATATTATTATTGAAGAAATGTATGATTTGACGAAGCATACTCAAATTGTGATCCAGCCTTACCTACCCAGACTTGAAAACAAACCTCCATTACTGCCCAGAAAATCTACATGCTCATTTCTATTTCTCCAGCTTTTTCAGACTCTCTTGACCTAAAATACCTTCTTTCAATGCAGTTGGAACAGGTATGCTCCTGCCTGGCTTCAAATACTACATCAACCCCAGACTCTTGCCATGAAAGCTTCCACACATGCTCTATAGACGACATGAACTTTAGTTATTTGGAATTGCTCTAAAATTTTATAGCTTTACCTCTTTAGAAATGCTGTTGCTGTGTGCTGTCCAATTCATACCAACTCACAGTAACACTATAAAACATGTCATTATGTGAAAAAGTAGAGCTGCCCTATAGGGTTTCCTAGGCTATAATTTTTATGGGGGTGGATGGTCAAGGTGAAGTCTTTCTTCCTGAGGAGCCACTGGCTGGATTCTAACCATTTCCATCTTGGTTAGCAGGAGAAACTAACTTCTGTACCACCAGAGCTTCTTTGTAGATAATCAAATCAAAAATATTATGACATTATTTACAAGTCTTACTAAGTGACTAACTCAGTAGACAGCACCAAGAATTAAATCCTTTGCATATGTGATACTATTTAATTCTACCAACAATCATAAAGTGAAATGTCCTGACTTTACTAATAAGAAAGTGAGACAAAACAAAGTTAGCTAATTTTCCTAACACTGCAAACTAGTAAATGGATTAGCTCAAATCTGTGACTCTAGAAATCTAGCCTGAATCATAGTATGACTGAGAGGTGAAAGGAATTTATTACTGAAACTAAACAAACACATATGGAAGAAATTCTATAATGACAAACGTTCTACAGAAGATGACTGTCTTATTCTATACTGGCTAAAATTCCAATGACTGCATCCAAATTCCATTTTGGATACATTTCCTGAAAAGATAGGGCCTTGGCATCAGGATCACTGCCTCAGTATCCAGAAAACCAAGGCTACAAAACTTTCCTATTTTATTAATATTGCCAGTCTCAAGTTTTCCAAATGACTAATTTGGTGATAGAGATACTGAAAAAAGAAATGGTCTCATTCTAGCAATACCAATTATCTGCTCAACTGGTGGAGATGCTCAAAAAAGTAAAAGAAAAAATGCTTGCAGCATGACATACAGGCCAAGAACACACACTCCAGAGCCACATCACATCATTCTGTGTTTGCTGCTTTCTAATTATTTAAATGTGGGTACAACACTCAACCTCTCAGTACCCTCACTTTCCTATTTTGTAAAATGAAAATAAAAGCAGTTCTCATCTCCTACAGTGACTCAATACAACAAATCCAGGGTTTACGTACTAGAAGTAGTAATGCTGCTGCTGCAATTACTTGTGGGTAGACTGCATCAGGAGATGGTAGTTAAAACTGGTTGTGTAAATGTTTCTTTCCTTTATTTCCTTTACACAGTTCAGATAGAAACTTGCAGATAACAAATTAAAAGAATTCTTTGAAGACTTAAATAAGTAACTGCTTAGGCTCAATTATGGTTCCCAGACAACTAGACTATTATACAATATTTAGAATACCAAATGTCTTTTTTAAAAAAAAAAAAAAGATAAATATTACAACAGTATCCTGTCTCTCCATTAGTAATAATAATGATGATAATTACTGTTATACTGGTTAATATTCATTGAGGAGTCATCAAGCACTACCATACTATTACGATCTTGCTTCATTGTCTTTGCTTCTCGCTTCCTTTCCAAGGAATGGCTCAGAAGAACATTACAACTCTGTGAGAACAACGTGGATTCAATGTTATTGTTAGGAGCTGTCAGTTGGTTCCGAATCATACCAACCCTGTGCACAACAGAACAAAATACTATCGAGTCCTGTGATATCTTCACCATGGTTGTTGTGTTTGTGCCCACTATTGCTGCCACTGTGTCAATCCATATTGTTGGGCGTCTTCATCTTTTTTGTTGACTTCTCTAAGAATAATGTCCTTCTCCAGGGACTGTTCCTTCTGATAATATGTCCAAAGTAGAAGAGCCAAAGTCTCACTATCCTCATGTCTAAGAAGCATTATGACTATATTCTTTGTAAGACAGGTCTGCTTGCTCTTCTGATAGTCCATAATATTTTCAATAAACTTCACCAGCACCAAAATTCAAATGCATTGATTCTTCTATGACCTTCCTTATTCACTTCCCGACTTTCACATGCATACGAGGTGATTAAAGATACTATGGCTTGGGTCAGGTGCATGTTAGTCCTCACACTGGTATCTGTGCTCTTGAAGACACTAAAGAAAAAAAATTTTTTTTTTTTTAAACAGCAGATCTTCCCACTGTACTATGTCATTTGATTTCTCGACTGCTGCTTTCATGAGTATTGACTGAACGCAAAATGAAGTCATTGACAACGTCTGTCTTTTCTCCATTTATCATGACACTACTTTTGGTTCACTTGTGAGGATTTTTACTTACATTACATTCAAGTGAAATCCATACTGAAGCCTTTTTTCTTCATTGCTGTTGTTGTTAAGTGTCATTGAGTCAGTCCTGACTCATAGAGACCTGTATTGGGTTTCCAAGGAGCAGCTGGAGATCTTGGACTGCTGACCTCGCAGTTCCAGCTGACTTGGCAGTCCAGCACATTAACCCACAGCACCACACCAGGTCCTATGAAAATTAAAGAGCCTAGAACCACTATCACTGTTATCATCATCATAGTCACAGTATGGAATTGGCCTGTTTTCCATGAAACCTTCATTAATAGCTCTATGAATATTTTACTAGGAGTTCTGGTAGTCTCTTCTATATTCTGTCTCATTGTCATTTTTGTTGTTAAGGTTTCAACACATATTGGTCCTGTATAGGGGTTCAGGGAGCTGTTGGTGGGTTTGAACCTCAGAACTTGCAATTGGCAGCCCAGTGCCATACTAGAGACTCCTCTCTATATCCTCTATATATCCTCCAGCGCCACACCAGGACTCCTCTCTATCCCCTGTTGCTGCTGTTACTGCTTCATGTGCTTGAGTATGTTCAGACTCAGTCATCCTATGCAGGATTCCCACAGCTATAAATCTTTACGGGAGCAGAAATTCTCCTCTTTCTTCCACGGAGCAGTGGTGGATT
>NW_006408601.1:12486755-12490474 GCF_000296735.1 Chrysochloris asiatica | reverse complement strand
GGAAAAGAAAGGAACTGTGTCCAAATTCAGCTTTCTCAATTGTTTGGTTTGCACCCTTGAGAAGATAGTTAATGTCTGTGAACTTCAAAGATGCCACCTGAAAATGGGAGCAATGAGATTCATCACAAGGAGATCTTGGTAAGATTAACTGAAAAAGCATTACTGGCCAAGGAATATGGAGTCAGTAAATGTTACTGTTTTCCCATAAGGATAATTTAGAAATGCATCATTAAACTACAAAATTAAAGAAAAGCTGAACTTTACACTAGTATTTCTGGGTTTCTTTTAAATTACCCAGTCCAAATGGAGTATTCAAAGCTAGAATAAAACAAAGAAGCAAACCTGATGTTCGACTTTGGTTTTATGTAATGGTCACGTAAGCATCCCCAAAGTGACCCTTTTATTGAGGCCTTTTCTATCTTTCCTATGAAGAGGCTGGCTTATGATTCTTTTGATTCCACAACTACCCAGAGAAATGCTGAAGAGATGTGTCTAAAAATGAAACACAGCAAGAAAAACAATGCTGTGTTAATGTATTTTTATTTATCACAGAAGTTTAGTTTCTCCTTCAGGGACTCTTGCTATGAATGTGTTATTCTTTGTCTCTCTGAAGCAAGGTGATTGTGCAGAAAAACAAAGAGAACTTGGGAGAAGGAACGGCAAAGGAGAATCGGCCCTTTTGTTCCCTCTTTATTAGTCACTATAACTCTTTGTCCAGGTGCTCTGGGAATCAGATGAATCACGAGCTCCCAAAGTAAAAGAAGATGAAATAACAGGCAAGCATGGAGCCCTGATATTTTTTGGTCCTATTACCCTGATTTCCAACATATTTGCCCTTCCTCATTTTCACTGCATTTTTCCTCCAGTCCAAACCTTACATATAATTATTCACACAATGGTTACCATTAAGTTTTGGTCTCCATAAGCTTACCCATTTTTGCATTGGGAAATAACACAGGCCCCATGGGGGCAAGCAGGAGGGAGAGAAGTAAGGAAAACTTAGCTTCTGTTATGTATGATGGAATCATTTGAAACAAGTAAGGGTGATGGTTGAACAATAATACATGTCACTTCAATGTACATGAGAAGATTGTTGAAATTTCAAACATTTTAACATATATATATATATATATCACAATTAAACAACAACTAAGCTGGCTAGTGTAAACCTAATGTCTTTGTCTTGTCTCTCACCAGCTGGCAAATTCCTGGTGTTCACAAGTAAAAATAAACTCCTTTTTCTCTTCCGTATAAGTGGCAGATTCTATTTAGCCAAGATGGTTGCAACAACATCTTGCATAGCGCATACTCTCCCCTTCAGTGTAACCTTGCCACTCCCCATTAAGAGGTGGAGTCTAATTAGCCTTCCCTGGAAGCTGAGCTGACCTTAGGAACATACTTGTAATCAGCAAAATGCTACAGAAATGATGCTGGGTGGTTTCCAAAGCTGTCAGAAGCCTGACAGCATCTAGAATGCATATTCTCTGCATGCTCCATCACAATATTCCACCTTTAGAACTCACTCACCAAAGAGGATGCAGAAAGAGGCCTTGTGCATGTGCTCCAGTCAACAGCTACTTTTGAGCCATCTCAACCCAGGCATCAGGCATGTGAGTGAAGAGGGCTCCCAATGCTTCCATCTCCCAGTTTTGTGAGCTCTCCCATTACCTGGAGTACTGAAGCTCAGATATCATGGAGAAATCAAGCCTTTGCTGTCTAGATTACAGATCCATAGGATTCATGAGCAGAGTAAAATGGTGGCTGTGATACAACAGTAAGTTTGAGGTGGCCTTTGCACAGAACTAGATAACTGGGACAGTTTGCCTAACCCTCATTATAGGATTTGGTGTACAACAGAAACTCAACAATATTTTGTGGATCTGGGTTAAAATGAAAATCACAGCACAGCCAGACTCTGTGTTTGTTCCTCTGAAGCAGCCTCCCATCCTCAAAGTGAGACGTATTAAAAGATGGCTCGCTGTCACTTGCCTTACACTATCTTTATTTCATAAAGTCCTCAGTTACAACCTAACATAGATCGTCCCTAAAATGATACATAAAATGGGGCAATTTTGTAGCAATCAAAATATGTTTTCATGAGCATCAACCAAATGATTGCCCTAGGAATTCCACTGCATATGTTGATAGCACTGCTGAAACCTGTCACTAAATTCTACATCCGATTCCTTGGCATTTGCTACAGAGCAATATATTAATGAAGGAGGAAATAGCAAATAACTTTAAGAAAGCCAAGAGTTTTTTAAAAATTGTAATCCTTAAGAATTTCCAGGAACTCAAGAGCATATGTAGAGATCAGAGTGAAGACTTCATCTACCATGTTGTTGTTGTTGTTAAGTGCCGTGGAGTCGGTTCCGACCCATAGCGACCCTGGGAAGAAAGCGTCAGGAGGTGTGAATGGTAAGTGTTAAATGAAGGAATGGAGTTATTTATGAAATCAGGTCTACCAAGTAGCCATCACTCAAATCAGGCTATTCCCTTTAAATAATACGGACTGTATTCTAAGTATGGTTGGAAGTCATAGAGAGGTCCCCCAGCCCCTACACATGAACAGTTTAACACAATGCCTAGCACATTAGAGCATACACTATGTAAATGGCAAATAATTTGGTGTCCATGTTATTATAAACTAATGACAAGGCAGAAACACATTTTTACCAGCAACACTGAGTTGAATCTATATAGTCATGGAGCCAGTAATGAGAGAGGATATAGGACATGTAGCTTACAAGTGGGGTTGATATTTCAGGTTATACATGCAAGATAAAAAAGAAAGAAAGAAAACAGATATTGAACCAGAGATTTTAGGCACTGTCTTCACCCAGATTTTATTACTCTGTTCTTCACAGAAATCTAAGGCAGAATATAACATTTTCACAAGAAAATATGACTTGCTTGTGACTGAATCATCACAAAACTCTAAGTATATTGGGACCAGGCCTTATGTCTGTCCCTGACTTCAAGACCTAAGGCTGCACATTATCAACCAGTAACCACATGTGACTAATGAGCCCTGAAAATACGTTAAGTTTGGCTTGAGATGCTCCAAGAAAGCAAAAAACCATGCACTGGATATCAAAGACTCCCTTCCAAACAGAATACTGTAAATTATCTTATTAATAGTTGTTAGATTTGTTACATATAAAAACCATATTTTGGATATATTGTTTTATAATAAATTATTAAAATAAGTTTCACCTGTTTCTTTGTACATTTCTTATTAGGACTAGTCGAGAATTATTAATTACATAATCAGTTTGCATCACAAAATTATTGGACACAGAGCCAGATGCCCAGTAATTGTAGGCAGAATAAAAGAAAGGAACAGGAATATCTCTAGTGAGTTAAAATGACAAATGGGGTCTATCTTGAAACCTAAGTCTGACTGTCTGGTATGCTGCTACATTGGTGTGCTACACTGGAAAGGATTCAAAGTCAAAACCTAGAAAAGTAGGAAGACTGCTAGGGATGACTTACAATACCTGTCATGAACACAGGACAAAAACATTGTAGCACATATGCCATGTATTGTTCATTCTTGTTGTTGTTAAGTGCCGTCAAGTCGGTTCCGACCCATAGCGACCCTGTACAGGGTTTCCAAGGGTGTGAATCTTTAAGGGAGTAGAAAGCCTCATCTTTCTCCCACGGAGCGGCTGGTAGTTTCAAACTGCTGACCTTAAGGTTTGCAGCCCGATTCGTAA
>NW_006408601.1:12483841-12486655 GCF_000296735.1 Chrysochloris asiatica | reverse complement strand
GGCACTTCAAAACAAAAAGTATGCTGAATATTTACAATTGCTGGACATTTCCTATTCACAATTTTATTTTATTCCCTACTATAACCTTGAGAGGTAAGAATTTCTATGCCTTTTCAAAGATGCACAAATGGAGAAGTTCAGAGAGGATCATTTTCTTAAACTAATAAAAATGTACAGGATGATGGACTTCCAGCAAGACATCAGACTAGGCAGACTAGGCGGAGATGCTACACAGACCCCCTACACCAAAGATACAAGAGATCAAATGCAATTGATAGCAGATGATAACCCTGGAAACCTGGAATTCAGTGAGGACAGAAAAGTGGCCTGAATCCCAACTAGGAAAAGCAGTGGAACAGGGGTGGCCAGAAAAGAAACACAGACTGCTGAACTGTTGGCCATCTTGAACTTTTGGGAACATCATTGGATCTGGCAACATTAATGCACATCAAAGGCTGGTGATAAGAAAGATATGATTTTCTCTTGTATCATATTTTCCCATGGTGACTTGATGAACGGCCAGCCCCCATAGGTGGTCCACCACCCTGGCACTTGGATGGGAGTGAACTCTGCTTCTTCAGACAAAGCTGGTTTCTAGCTAGGCCAAGACTACCTGGAACTCTCATAACCTACCACCCACCCCCCAAGGCCTGAGAGAATTCCTTCTAAAAAAAAAAGACCCAAGACCAGGGCACCTGAGCCACTTCAGGGCCTCCAAAATCTACTTCTCAACTGAGTGCCTTGAACATAGACAACACCAGGCCATTTAGGAAGAGCCCAATCATCCTTCTCCTTCTAAACTTGTGAACTCCTTGGATGGGAGAAATTTGCACAATTTTCTCCTGTTGAATCTGGCCTCTGTCCTAATTTTTCCTTTTTCTTTTTTTCCCCTCCTCCCTCTTCTCTTTTCCTTTCCTTGTCTGCTATCTGTTCTCTGCTTTACACTTTCTACTTTTCTTCCTTTTCTCTATTTTCCTTCTGCTTAGTTTTCTTTTCTCCCCATTTCTATTCTTCTCCCCTCTTCCTAATCTTGTTTCCTCTTCTTTTTCCTATTCTTTTCTCTACCATAGTTTTTTGCTGACCTTTTTTCCCTTTTAGTTATTAATTTTTTTTTTTTTTACTTTTTGTTTTACTACTCTGTTTCACTGTTGTTAGTTTGTTTTCTTTTGTGATTATGTGTTTTCTTCTTGGCCAACACAAAACGAGATACCAACTGTGCCCATAAACCATAGTCTCTTGTAACCCCACTTACTGGGCAAGAACTAATACCAACACCTATACTGCCTCATCAAGGGGCTTAATAACATAGTGGTTACAAGTCAGGCTGCTAAACTCAAGGTGAACAGTTCAAGCCTATCAGCTATTCTACAGGAGAAAGTTGAGTATTTCTGTTCCCATTAAGATGTGTAGCTTCAGAAATCCTATACAGGGACACTATGAGTCAGAACTGACTCCACAGCACATGACCACCCCCACAATACCACCTGACCAATTATAGACAGAAGCTAACACCATACAAACACACTCTGAAGTGAGCTGACAAATACTGAAGGGAGAATTATGCAGATGCTTCCATTCTCTAATCATATCCATCAATGGGAAGAACACTCAAAAATGCTGTGAGGTGCTGGTGAGTCAGTTCCAACTCATAGCAACCCTGTGAATAATGGAATTAAATAATGCCCAGTCCTATGCCAGTCTTCCAATGACTGTTAATTTGAGTCCATTGTTGCAGCCACTTTATCACTCCATCTCATTGGGGGTCTTCTTCTTTTTCACACTGACCCTCTTCTTCTCCAACTATGATGTCTGTTTGCAGGGACTAATCCCTCCTGACACATCTAAAGCATAAGGCAAGTAATCTTGCCATCCTTGCTTCTAAGATAGATTTGTGCTTCTCACGAGATAGATTTCTTTGTTCTTCTCTCAGTCCATGATACCTTGAATCTTCTTTGCCAGCACCGTAATTCAAATATATCAGTTATTCTAAGATCTTGCGTATTCACTGTCCAACTTTTGCAAGCATATGAGGAGAAAGACAATACAGTGGTTTGGGTCAGGCATACTTTAGTCTTCATAGTGCTATCTGTGCTCTTTAACAGTTTAATGAGATCTTTTGCAACAGATTTGCCTAATGCAAAACATCATTTGATTTTTGACTACAACTTTCCTGAGTACTAACCATGGATCCAAGTAAAATGAAGTCTTTGACAAAGTCAGTAACTTCTCTATTTATAATGTTATTATTTACTGGCACAGTTGAGAGTTTTTGTTTTGTTTTTGCCTTGAGGTGCAATTCATATTGAAGGCCATAGTCTTTTATCTGAATCACAAAGGATTTCAAGTCCTTTTCACTTCCAGCAAGCAAGACTAAGTCATCTGCATATCATAAATTATTAATGCTCTTCTTCCAATCCTGATGTCACATTCTTCTTTGTATAATTCAGCTTCTTTAATTATTTGTTCCACATATGGATTAAGTATGGTGGAAGGATACAACCCTGGCACACACCTTTCCTGACTTTAAACCACTCTGCATCTCCTTGTTCTGGTCAAATGACTTTCTCTTGCTCTATGTACAAATTCTTCATGAGTACATTTAAGCATTCTGGCATATCCATTTTTTGTAATGTTATTTATTGTTTTTTATGAATAACAGCTGAATGCCTTTGCATAGACAATATGTTGTTGTTACTGTTTTTAAGTGCCATGGAGTCAATTCCGACCTATAGTGACCCTGTATAGGATTTCTGAGGAGCAGATGGTGAGCTTGAACCGCTGACCTTGCAGTTTAAGCGGCTTTGCAGTCTGGCA
>NW_006408601.1:12482104-12483441 GCF_000296735.1 Chrysochloris asiatica | reverse complement strand
AGCTGGTAGTTCTGAAGTGTCAACATCACAGTTAACTGTTCAGAGTTTTGACTAAAATGCCACATCAGGACTCCAGTCATTCAATATTGCAACCCAAGGCTTGAAACAGTTCTTCATTTCTTTCAGCTTGACTAATGCTGAGCATGTTCACACATTTTGGTTTTCTAATTCCAGGTCTTTGTTCATTGAATTGTAACATTTGACTTTGTCTTCTCAAGCTGCCCATTGAAATTTTATGCTCAGCTCTTTTACTTCACCATTTCCTCTAGTGAATTTACCTTCTCTACATTCAAAAGCCAAATTCAGAGTTTTTTCTGACGTTTTGGTCTTTTTTATTCTTTCCTTTCTCTTTAGCAACATTTTGTTCCTGTCAGTTTACCAGACTGTGGTGATTTGTGTATTGAAGTGATCCTGGAAGCAATGCCACCCCAATATATAATCATCAATTAAATACAAATACAATGAAATTACAATGTCTCAAAGAAAAGCTACGTTTTCAGTCACAAGAAGTAACAAGACAGATAACACGCATTCAAGATCAAAAGGGCAACATTTACCTGAGGGCGCAGTTCAGAAGGGCTGGGAAAGAGGGTAGAATGGGACTAAGAACCACAGCTAGGCAAGGGGATAGATAACTGTTGTTACAAGGAGGGTATTGCAATCACTGAGAGGAAAAAAAGTGTATAATAGGTTGAATATACAACCGATAATCTTCTCTATAAGGAGCTCTGGTAGCGTAGTGGTTACGAGTCAGGTTGCCAACCTCAAGGTCAGAAGTTTGAAACTACCAGCAGTTCCACAGGAGAAAGATGAGGCGTTCTGCTCTCGTAAACATTTACAGTCTCGGAAACCCTGTACAGGGTCGCTATGAGTCAGAACCAACTCCACGGTACTTAGAAACAACAATAACAATCAACTCTATGAACTTTCACTCAATTCAGAATAAAAAGTAAATATATAAAAAGAAGTAACAAGACAGAGTGTCTGAAAGAAGTAATGAAGATGCAAAGCTAGAGACTGTTTCTGAGACAAAAAAAAAAAAAAAAGATATTGGAACTACCTGATTAGTAATTTAAAAGAATGCTGTTTAGGTACAGATGATGAATTAAGAGAAAAATTGAGAAAGCTGTCATTGAAAGCAGAGAACACAGAAAATATCCAGACAAATTCAGAAAAATACTACTAGACCAAATGGACAAAATAAATGAAATATTAGGAAAAAATCAAATTAGCAAATGGGAATCCAGAATATTCATATTAGCATTTCCGAAAGAGCTATTTTATTGAAAGGGAAAAGGAATGGATTTGAATCAATGGAAGGCTGAATTAGTGTCCTT
>NW_006408601.1:12448579-12479095 GCF_000296735.1 Chrysochloris asiatica | reverse complement strand
GCTGGAGAAGGATATCATGTTTGGTCAGGTGGAGGGTGGTCAGAGAAAAAAGGGAAGACCCCCAGCGAGATGGATTGGCCAAGTGGCAACATCAATGGGCTCAAGTGTGGCAACAATAGTGAGGTTGGCCCAGGATCGGGCAGTGTTTCATTCTGCTGTGCATAAGGTCGCTATAAGTAGGCACTGATTGGATGGCATCTAACAACAACAAACAACTCTGGTAGTGTAGTGGTTACGAATCGGGCTGCTAACCTTAAAGTCAGCAGTTTGAAACTACCAACTGCTCCATGGGAGAAAGATGAGGCTTTCTGCTCCCGAAAAGATTTGCAGCCTCGGAAACCTTATGCATGCAGGGTCACTATGAGTTGGATCCGACGCCATGGTATTTAATGTTACAACAACATATATGTAATATACAAATATATAAATTTAATTAATTAATCATTAAAATGTATCATTTCTATAATTTAAATATATTTATGGGAGTCCTGGTGTGATGCTGTGAGTTAATGTGCCAGACTGCAAGGCCATTTGAACTGCACAGTTCAAAGCTCACCAGCTGCTCCTCAGAAACCCTATATAGGGTCCCTATGGGTTGGAACCGACTCAACGGTGGTACTTAACAACAACATAGGAAAATAGTTGTCTTCCAATTTTCTTGGCATAGATGAGTGAGTGCCTCCTGTGCCGCCTCTCTTTCTCAAAAGATTTCAATTCTTATTCCATCAATTCCTGGTCCCTTGTTCTTTGCCAATCCCTTGAATGAACCTTGGACTTCCTCCTTCAATATCATTGGCTCTTTATCATATGCTACCTCTTGAAACAGTTGAACATTAACCATTTCCTTTTGGTAGAGTGACTTTGTGTATTCTTTCCATCTTCTCTTGAAGATCTCTTGTACATCATACAATAATTTGCCCAGAGAATCTTTCAATAATGTAAGTTGAGGCTTGAATTTTTTCTTCAGTTTCCCCAGCTTGAGAAATGCTGAGCGTGTTCTTCCCTTTTGGTTTTCTGATTCCAGATCTTTATACACATTTTGTTATAATATTAGGCTTTATCTTCTCGAGCTAATCTCTGAAATGTCCTGTTCAGCTCTTGTACCTCCTCATTTCTTCGATTTGCTTTAGCATCTCTACACTGGAGAGCAAGTTTCAGTGTCTCTTCTGACATCCATTTTGACCTTTTCATTCTTTCTTGTCTTCTTAAAGACTTTTTGATTTCTTCATGTATGATGTTCTTGATGTCATCCCACAACTCTTCTGGTCTTCAGTCTTTAGTGTTTAATGTGTCAAATCTGTTCTGCAGATGATCTCTAAATTCAGATCTGTGTTAAAGAAGTGCAGCCAGAATGCCCCGTGGAGGCAAGGGTGGCCAGACTTAGTTTCTCATACTTCAGACATTTTGTCAGGAGGGACCAGTTTGTGGAGAAGGATAACATGTTTAGTAAGGTGGAGGGTCAGAGAAAAAGAGGAATTCCCCCAATGAGATGGCTTGGCCAAGTGGCAGCATCGATGGACTCAAGCATGGCAACACTAGTGAGGTTGGTCCAGGATTGGGCAGTGTTTCGTTCTGCTATGCAGTCAGTACCAACTCAATGGCACCTAACAACCACAACAATAATGGAAAGATACATGGATAGATACAAAGACTGAATTGAAACAGAAGGAAAAGTGGGAGAATACCACAAATAAATAAAGGTTTGAGAAAGGATATTTGTACACAGCCTTTGCTGATACTATATCCATGAATGTGGTGGAGCAAAAACTATGAAAATATCTTAGATATTATCAAAAACCTTGAAAGAATGATTTGTTGGGCCTGGGAGCTCAGGACCATAATCTCTGGGGACACAATGGTCAAATGGCATAACACGGTCCAGAAAGACACTGTTCTACACTTTGTGAGTAGTGCCCAGGATCCTAAAAAGGTCATTAGCAGCCATCTAAGGTGCAGCTATTGGTCTCTCCTTGTCCAGAGGAAAGAAGAGTGCTGAAATTGAAGATATTTAGAAACAATTGGTCTGACTGACTGATAGATCACATGAAATGAACATCAGTCTCCACAACCCTGAGACCAGAACTAGATAGTACCCACTACCAAGGCCAAGATGGCTAAACTTCGTCTCTCATACTTTGGACATAGTCAGGAGGGAACAGTTACTGGAGAAAGATATCATACTGGGTAAGATGGAGGGTCAGAGAAAAAGAGGAAGACCCCTAATGAGATTGATCGGCCAGGTGGCATCATTGATGGACTCAAGTGTGGCAGCGGTAGTGAGGTTGGCCCAGGCTCAGAAATTGTTTCGTTCTGCCGTGCATGTGGTTGCTATGAGTCGGTTCCAACTCGATGGCACCTGACAACAACAACAACAACCACTGTTACGTGCTATGGAAAAGACCACATCAGAAGGTCCTAGATACTGTGGGAGAAACTGTGGAACTAATCTCAAAATCATAATAAAGAGCAGGCTTACTACTCAGAGATGAGTAGAATTCCATGATAATCCCCCCCTCAGGATGGGAACTGAAGTCACCACTATGGCTCAATTCTTAGTTAAGACATAGACTGGTATATAGGTGAGGAGGTGGGGTTTGTGTGACAACAAAAGTGAGCTATGCACACCATACAACGGTCAGTGATTTGGAGTCAAAAGGGCAGTGTTTACCTAAGGACAAATTTCAGAAATGTGGGGATAAAGGAAAAATGGAAACAAAAACAGGTACAAAATAGAATTGTTGTTGTTGTTAGGTACCATTGAGTCGGGACCAACTCATAGAGACCCTATGTACAACAGAACGAAACACTGCCAGGTCCTGGGCCAACCTCACACTTGTTGCCATGCTTGAGCCCATTGATGCTGCCACTTTGCCAAAACCAAGTAGAATAGGTGGTGTTATTTTGAGGGGATTGTAATCATTGAGATGAAATGAAGTGTACAATTTGCTGAATTTAAAACTGACGATCTACTCTGAAAACCTTCACTCAAATCACAATACAAATGTAAACAATTATTCGAGGATTTGTAACCAAGGCAACATTTCCCCAAAGCTCATACTCTAACTATGGTCTGCCACCAATAGGCTCTGTCCTTCCTGACATGATAGGTTGCTGTCAGCATGGATCCTGCATTCTGCATGCTTATGTGCTTGACATTCTATTTATTCCTAGATTTGGATCTGTGCCTGAACCATCTTTTGGATATCATATGATGGTATCTGCTGAATATATTTTGAACTTGTTTTCCTACCTTAGAAACTTGATCTACATCAGTGGTTTCCAAATTAGGTACATACCAGAATCACATGGAGGGTTTATTAAAAGATAGAATATTGGACACTACTTTCAAAGTAGAGTCCTGGTGGGGATTGTTGGATAAAAGCACTAGATGGCTAACCACAAGGTTGGTGATTGAAACCCACCAGCTGCTCTTTGGGAAATCTGTACAGGATTGACTTAATGGCACTTAACAACAAAAATAACAACTCTTACGGTTTCTGATTCAGTTAGTCTGGGGTGGGAATGAATTCAGGATCTGGATGTCTAGGTAATTCCTATGCGAAGGTGATTTGAACCTAAAATTACAGTTTGGTCTAAAAATCACAGTCTGAGAATCACAGGTCTCCATCCAACTACCAGAATTTTCCTCTTCAAACATGTATCTCCTGTGGAATTTGTAAAAATGAATCAAATCTATCCCTTGACCAGACAACAGAATAAGAATCTTTAAGAGGCTGCAGGCATATCAATTTTGAAAATCTCCCCAGGATGGAAGTGAAGGAGCAACCTAGTTCTTCTGTTGCACCTTCCTTTCTAGTTCTTCCAAAAGATAAAACTGAGAAAAGACCATCAAGCACATTCTAGTCGAGAGGTCAGGCCTTATCTGACACTACGGATAGAGCAACTTCATATCTAAATATGGGACAATGGTTGAGTATTTGAGAAAGAGCTGGGAGTCTGGAAACCACAGGACAGGCACAGCAGTAGAAGACTGAGTCCCTAGAAAATGCTACCCAGTAAATGACATTAAGGGAATTCACTAGTATGGTCAATAGAGGTATTTACATGCACTTAGCAACAATAATGACCAATATGTGTTCAGCCCTGTCATTTGCTTCATAGATGGAGAATTTTCCAATGTGATGGACACTGACATTATAAACATCATGTGGCCCAACAGAAATGAAAATTGATGGGGGTAGAAATAATGCGCATCTGTGAGGCTCCCCAAGGAGGAAGCCCTGTGAGCAAGCATCTAATCCTGCAAAATCTACAAAGCTATGAATTTCAAGAATAAACATCATGAGTTATTTTTTCATAAAAGTAGGGCAAATCCTAGGAATCCTGAAATCTGATATTGACTTCTCTCTTTGCAGTGGCAAAAAGGAAAGCAGCAGTCTCTGAAATCATCCATTTATCCCTGTCACTCAAAAGAAAAAAAAAAAAAAAAAATTAGAAACATCATATAAAGTGACTTCTTATCTGTGAAATTTTCTACAGCTTGATGACTTTGCAGAACCACAACTCAAAACCACAGCATCTCATGGCCAAAAAGTCCCCCAACACTTCCACTTTAGATTTATTGGCATAGGACAGTTTTCTCTAGAAATACATTTTTCCCTCTATTCAAATGCTTCTTTATTGCCATGACTATTGCCAAAAATGATGACTGGTTTTAAAATGCAAACATTTTTTGAAATATTTATTGATTTGTTTTTATAAAAAGCTTCTACAACAAAATGCCATTTATTTATTGCTCTTCATTCCCTATGGTCTTCATGATTTTCACCTAGGCCCAATCCTTTTCTATTTTTTGAAAATTTACCTCTGTTATCATCCATTTGCAGTTGTTATATCAGATGTCATTTTATGATGTTTCTGACTGGTCTAAAATTATCAAAACTGCCAAACATTCCAAATGAAACTGTTTTTCTCCCCAATTTCTTTGAAAAGTAATTCCAACCTGTTAAAGGTAAATCAACAATTTACAACACAACAACAATTTCCCCACTTACCTCTCTGATCTATACTTTTGAACTACTGTAGTCAAATGACCAGAGTTTTCCCCTATATCTAATGTTTACATGGGAGTCCTGGTGTGGCAACATAGAATAAGCAGGCAACCTCAAAGTCAGTTTGAACAGCAACGTTGGCCATTCAATCTCACCAGCCTCTCCTCGGAAATGCTATACAGGGTTACTATGAGTTGGAAGAGACTCAACTGCCCTTAACCAAAACAATGTTCACACAGAGAGGCAAAATTACTTAAAAACAAAAACAAAGAACACTGTCAGGGTAAGAATTTGAGTCCCATGCACTTTAACCTTTTAAAAGTTACAAGTGACTATCACTCCTCAGTCATAAATGATTTAAAAACACCCATTTAAAACTCTTTTTGGTTGAAAACAAGCGTTCCAGTAATTAAAGATTCCAGAATAAGCACTTTGCTGCTTCTCTTTGGGTTGAAAAATATATCAATTCCTTTTGTGAGTCTTTTGACCCGAAAAGGATTTAAAACACCACAGGTATTCAGCATAATGTAAGCACTGTTGACTAGACTATTTGTTTATCCAGAAATGTATGGCCTTGACACATTTCATGACATTCTATTTATGTTCTGCTACAAAATCAAAACAAATGCCTACTTCAAGGCATCTCCATAAGGAAACATCCATTTGAAAAACATGTTACTAAAAAATGTGCCCTTTTAACCAAACCTATGAGTCAAGGAAAGGAGCTCTGGTAGTGTAGTGGTTACAAATTGAGCTGGTAATTTTACAGACAGTAGTTCGAAACTACCAGCTGTTCCATGGGAGAAAGATGAGGCTTTCTGCTCCCATAAAGATTTACAGCCTCAGAAACACTGTACAGGGTCGCTATGAGTCGGAACTGACTCCATGGCACATAGCAACAACATGAGTCAAGGAAAAGTAAGAACATGAAAAGCATATATTTAAGCATATATTTATACTAACGGTACACAGTGCCATGATTTTGAAAATGGAAACAGTGATCATCAATTATAATAACAGCTGAATGTTCCCTTTTCATTTCAAACACATAGACACACACACAAGTCTGATGTACTACTGCCCTCAGTAAAGAAACACTTTATGAAGCAAGAAAGACAAGTTAAGTCTTCATTTTATCTGCTTGAATTTACTACTAAATTATATATTCAAACAAAATTAATGATAAATATTTGTGGAATGTTTAATCATTAGAATGAAGTACAATAAGAATTCTATCATCCCATTTACTAAAATTAATTCACCTTTTAAAACACTCGGAAGTGTCTGTTAGGAAAGATATGATAATTATATCTAGACCAAATAAGTGGCTCTTCCACTTCTTCTCAAATTAAAGAAACAGAATTATACTTAGACTCAAATGTTATCAGCAAAGGTTGTAATTAAAACACACACCTCTGAGATTTAGGAAAATGAAGCAAAATATAAGTAGGAAATGAAAGTGCTATAAAAACAAAGTTGTTTAAAAAAAACCATAGTACCTAGTACTAATCCTTGGAATTATTACCACCCATTAACCCAACCCTCTTTTCCAAAATCAAATGATGGTTACTCATTCCTTACAGTTTTGCTATATCATTGAATAAATCCACTTGAAAACTTGTTGTTAACTGCCATCAAATCAGTTCTGACTCATAGTGACCCTGTATAGGATTCCCAAGGAGCAGCTGGTGGATTTGAACTGCTGACCTTGTAGTTACCAGTCCTGTGCTTATGCAAATGTACACCACATCATGGGTAATTTAAATTATGATCAGAGATATTTAAATTTCAGTTCAGTTAAAAAAAAAAAAAAAACTTGAAACGATTTCATTTGCTATTCTTAATGAACACTGTAAGAAAGGCAGGGCATTATTACTGTCCTAATTTTATCTGATGAATAAACTAAACTGCAGAAGGGTCCATGACATGACTAATTAACAATAAAGTCAAGACCATAATCCAAGCATTCTGATAACTTATCCACAGTCCTTAACGCTAATCAATATGACAATAGTAACCAGTTACCATCAAGACACTTCAACTCATAGCAACTCCTGTATGTCAGAGTAGAACTGTGTTTAATGGTTGCTTTTTAAAAGTACATTCCCAAGTCTTTTTTTTTTCCCAGGCACTTCTAGATGGACTTTCTGTTAGCAGCCAAGCATGCTAATCATTTGTCCCACTCAGGAACTCCAATGTTGTTATTGTTGTTAAGCATCATCGAGTCGGTTCCAACCCACAGTGACCCTGGATAGGATTTCCAAGGAGTGACTGGTGAGATTGAACTGCCAACCTTGCAGTTCAAACAGCTTTGCAGTCTGGCGCATTAACCCACAATGCCACACCAGGACTCCAATAGTATCATTTAAAAAGCCCACTCCCATTGAATTAATTCCAACTCACAGTGACCCTATAGGAGAAACTAGCACTGCCCTATAGGATTTCCAAGGCTGGAGCTGTGATGAGATGCTGAGTTCTGGAAGGTTGGTGGTTCAGGCTCACCAGTGCTTGTTGGTAATCTTATACAGGATCGCTATGAGTTGAAGAAGAGTTGATGGCACCTAACAACAACAATCTTTACAGAAACAAATTCCCACATCTTTCTATCATAAAGAGCCTAGTGGGTTGAAAACATAAAACTTTCTGCTAACAATCAGATGTTTAACCACTGGAATATCAGGATTTCTAAATAATAATAATGTTCATAATTGCCATCAAGGTGATTCCAACCCATAGTAACTATGTATCGAGTTTCTGAGAGCAGCTGGTGAGTTTGAATGGCCAGCCATGTAGTTCAAATTGACCATGTGGTCGAGTGCTTATCCTTCAGTGCCACACCATAACTCCGAATGATAATATTGTTGTTGTCGTTAAAAGCCATCAAGTCAGTACTGACTCATAGTGACCCTGTACAAAGTTTCCAAGGAGTGGCTGGTGAGCTTGCACCACTGACCTTGTGGTTCAAAACAACCTTGTAGTTCAAAGCATTAACCCACAGTACCACACCAGGTGTTTATTGAGACAAACCAAATGCAAGCAGAGGGACTTGTGATGCATTTGTATCTCAAAACCAGTAGGAAGAAACTACTGCTAAAGTTCTGATTTTACAAAATGAGGATACTGAGGCATGAAAAAGTACTACAGGTCATCACGACTAAGAAGTAGTCTAGTCAGGACTTGAACATGGACTTTCTGAGTTCCAAAGCTTACTCATTCTCCCAAACCTCTCTGTTATACTGCTACCTTACAATATGCTCAATATGATAAAAGTCTTCCCTTTCAGGGGTGGGAAAAAGCATTGTATCAACACATTTTATAACCCCCAATCTCATCTGAGTTCCTGAAGTTGAGTAAACTGAGGCAGCGTATGAGGTGTTGTTGTTATTGTTGTTAGTAACATCACAAAAGTTACAACTCAAAGTGACTCTGTACACGGTTTCTGAGAAGTGGCTGGTGGATCTGGACTACCAACCTTGCAATTAGCAATCCAGTGCATATCCTACAGTGCCACACCAGGACTCAAGCATGAGGTAATAGGTAATGATGGAGCTCTATCTCTGCCTCCACCTTTTGAGGGTTATTGAAGAAAAATGCATCCTGTAGGTACATGTCTTGTAATAATAAATGAGAAAATTACATCATTTAGAAATCAATGGAAGTCTTACTAGAATTGCAGGGACTGATTAGTGGTCTTGATCAGTTTGGAAATCTTTAGCATCATTTTTGCCTGCAGTTCTACTGACAATGGGAATTGGACCAATGTCCCTCCATGTATTAGGGGATTCTCACTCCCTCAAAGATTTTGTAGCTATGACAAGCAAACACTTGTATTGAACTTACAATAAAAAGCAAGGTTTTCTCTACTCTTAATAGTTACAGCATTCTGTGCAACAAAGCAACAAAATCAGAGGACTATGGAAACTTATTAAAGATTAAAATATATCTGTGTCCCAAGTATTATTTAGTTCTGGTAATGTCAAAAATACTCTTCACATTGTAAGTAAAAGTGGGAAGAAATAATACAAGGTCAAAAGATTTCAAAGTAATTGGCATCCACTAAATATAAGAATGATGGCATAATTACTACAACCCAAATAACTTAGTAGACAACCTTACAATTATTCATATTTATAATTTCTGTGTACAGGAGCTGGTTACAGTAGAGGGTTCATAGAAAACTAGAATAAGGTTCTGATTTCAAGTTCAAGTATCCCATTATGATTTCAGATTTCTAAATTTAGCAAAGGGCATGACAAAAGAGAATATACATTGCATGTTGAGTAAAAGAAGATAGTAAATATAATCTTCTTAATAGTTAATATATTGTTGTTGTTCGGTCCCATCAAGTCGGTACCGACTCATAGCAACATTATGCAAAGCAGAACTAAACACTGCCTGATCCTGGGCCAACCTTACTCTTATTGCCACGTTGAGCCCATTGATGCTGTCACTTGGCCAATCCATCTCATTGGGGGTCTTCCTCTATTTCTCTGACCCTCCATCTTACCAAACATGATGTCCTTCTCCAGCGACTGGCCCTTCCTGACAATATGTCCAAAGTATGACAGATGAAGTTTGTCCATACTGGCCTCCAAGGAGCACTCTGGCTGCACTTCTTCCAAAATGGATCTATTGTTTCTTTTGGCAGCCCATGGCACTTTCAATATTCTCCTCCAACACCATAACTCAAATGCATCAAATCTTCTACGGTCTTCCTTATTCACTGTCCAGCTTTTGCATGCATATGAGGTTATTGAAAATACCATGGCTTGGGTCAGGTGTACCTTTGTCCTCAAGCTGACATCTTTGGTCTTCAAAACTTTAAAAAGTTCTTGTGCAAAAGATTTGCCCAATGCAATATGTCATTTGATTTATTGACTGCTGCTTCCGTTGAGCGTTGATAGTTGATACAAGAAGAATGAAGTCCTTGACAACTTCAATCTTTTCTCCATTGATAAGAATGTTGTATATTGGTCCAGTGGTGAGGAAATTTGTTTTCTTGATATTGAGATGTAATCCATACCTAAGGCTGTGATCTTTGATCTTCATTTGTAAATGTTTTAAGTCCTCTTCACTTTCAGCAAGCAAGATTGTATCATCTGCATATTGCAGGTTGTTAATGAGTCTTCCTCCAATCCTGATGCCACGTTTTTCTTCATATAACCCAACTTCTGGGATTATTTGCTCAGCATACAGGTTGAATAAGTATAGTGAAAGAATACAAACTTGTTGCATACCTTTCTTAATTTTAAAACATTCAGTGTTTCCATGTTCTGTTCGAACAATTGCTTCTTGGTCCAGGTACAGATTCTTCATAAGCACAAGTAAGTGTTCTGGAATATTCATACTTCACAATGTTGTCCATAGTTTGTCATAATCCTCACAATCGAAAGCCTTTGTGTAGTAAATAAAGCACAGGTAACACCTTTCTGATATTCTCTGCTTTTAGCCAAGATCCATTGGGCATCAGCAATGATATCTCTCATTCCACAGCCTCTTCTGAATCCAGCTTGAACCTCTGGAAGTTCTCTGTCAATGTATGCTTGCAGCCATTTCTATATTAACTTTAGTAAAACTTCAGTTGTAAGGGATATCAAAGAGATTGTCCAATGATTTCCGCATTCCATTGGGTCACCTCTCTTTGGAATGGGCACAAATATGGATCTCTTCCAAACAGTTGGCCACATAGTTGTCTTTCAAACTTCTTGGCAGAGATGAGTGAGTGCCTCCTGTGCTGCCTCTCTTTCTTGAAAGATTGTAATTTTTATTTCATCAATTCCTGGTGCCTTGTTCTTTGCCAATTCTTTTAATGCATCTTGGACTTCCTCCTTCAGTATCATTGGCTCTTGATCATATGTTACCTCTTGAAACAGTTGAACATTTACCATTTCCTTTGTTACAGTGACTGTGTGTATTCTTTCTATCTTCTCTTGATGATTTCTACATCATTCAATAATTTACCCAGTGAATCTTTCAATATTGAAAGTCGAGGCTTGATTTTTTTCTTCAGTTCCACCAGCTGTAGAAATGTTGAGCATGTTCTTCCTTTTTGGTTTTCTGATTCCAGATCTTTGTACATTTTGTTGTAGTATTTGACTTTCTTTTCAAGCTCACCTTTGAAATTTTCTGCTCACCTCCTGGACCTCTTCCTTCATTTTTTCCATTTGCTTTGGCAGCTCTACACTGGAGAGCAAGTTTCAGCGTCTCTTCTGACATCTATTTTGACCTTTTTCTTCTATCTTGTCTTCTCAATGACTATTTGCTTTCTTCATGCATGATGTTCTTTATGTCATCTCACAACTTTTCTGGTCTCTGGTCATTGGTGTTTAATGTATCAAATCTGTTAAGATGATCTCTAAATTCAGGTAGGATATAGTCAGGGTCATATTTTGGCTCTTGTGGACTTGTTTTCATGTTCTTCAGCTTCAGTTTGAATTTGCATATGAGTAATTGATGGTCTGTTCCACAGTCTCCTCCTGTTTTGACTGAGGATATTGAGCTTTTCCATCGTCTCTTTCTGCAGATGTAGTCAACTTGATTTCTATGTATTACATCTGTGAGGTCCATGTGTATAGTCATCTCCTATGCTGTAAAAGAAGATATTTGAAATGAAGAAATCATTGATTTTGCAGAATTCTATGACGTGTTCTCCCGCATCATTTCTATCACCAAGGCTGTATTTTCGAACTACTGATCCTTCATCTTTGCTCCTAACCTTTGCATTCCAATCATCAGTAATGATCAATACATCCTCTTTATATGTTTGGTCAATTTCAGATTGAAGAAGTTGGTAGAATTCTTCTATTTCATCCTCACACAGGCTTCAGTGGTTGGTGCATAAATTTGAATAATAGTGGTAATAACTGGTCTTCCCTGTTGTCTCATGGATATTATCCTATCACAAACAGTGTTGTACCTCATGATTGATCTGGATTTGTTCTTTTCAATGAAGAATGCAACACCATTCCTCTTCAATTCATCATTCCCAGCAGAGTAAATCATGTAGTTGTCAGATTCAAAATGGCCAATACCTGTCCATTTCAGCTCACTAATGCCTAAGATATTGATGTTTATGCATTCAATTTCATTTTTGACAACTTCGTTTTCCCAGATTCATACTTCATACAGTCCATGTACTGATTTTCAATGGATGTTTACAGCTGTTCTTCACTTTTTGAGTTGTGCCCCATCAGCAAATGAATGTCCCAAGGGCTTTATTCTATTTGCATCATCACGGTCAACTCTACTTTGAGGAGGCAGGTCTTCCCCAGTCACATTTTGAGTGCCTTCTGACCTGAAGGGCTCATTTTCGGGCACTATATCTGACAGTGTTTCTCTGCTATTCATAAGGTTTTCAGTGACTAAATATTTGGAAGTAGTTCATCACTCCTTCTTCCTAGTCTGTCTTCATCTGGAAGCTCATCTGAAACCTGTCCTCCATGGGTGGCCCTGCTGGTATTTAAAATACGGGTGGCATAGCTTTCAGGATCACAGCAACTTACAAGCCACCACAGTACGAGAACGTGACAGAGGAGTGGTGGAATAGTTGATACAGTTATTAAATAATAAAATAAACTGAAAAATAAACAATTTACATAACTGTGTTAGAAGTAACTTAAATGATAAAGGTACGTTAAAGACATATATAGCAGAAGGAAATTCAGACCAATAAATTAATTCCAGCTTTATTTACAAGAGTAAAAGCTAGTCCATAGAAGAAAGGATACGTAAGTTGGGGACTATTTATTCAACAGATTACTATATAGCAATTTGAATGAACTAGAGGTAGATATGAACTAGGATAAATCTCAAACATTTTATGCTGAGTGACAAAAGTATCAGTTGAATAAATGCAACAAATTTATATGAAATTGAAACACATGCCAAAAATACTACATATTTTATGGATCTATAAATATACAGTAATAGTATGAAGATACACATTGAAATGATACAGACCAATTCCAAGAAAATGGATGGAAATACAGAAATGAGATGCAAAAGGGCAATATAGGTACCTCAACTCTATAACTTTTCTTATAGTACATATGGCAACATAAGATTTAATAGGATTCAGTTATGGGTGCAAAGTTATTCGTTATTCTCAAAACCTTTCTATATGTTTGTAATAGGTTGCAACAAATATGTGTATAGTGTTCCAGGAAGTTTATTTTAGAAGGGATTTGGAATATTCAAGATCACCCAGTCAAGATTAGGTCAAATATCCCTTGGCAGACATGTAGCAAGTAAACTACAATCCAGTTTTTCTATTTTGCACACCTATGCTCTATCTGGAGTCCTAGTGTAGTGCTGTGGGTTAATGCACTCAACAGCAAGGTCGATTTGAACCACAAGACTTTCAGTTCAATCTCACAAGTTGTTCCTTGGAAACCCTATTCAGGGTCGCCATGGGTCAGAAATGACTTGAAGACACTAAACAACAACAACAACATGCTCTGTCTATCTGCCTTATAACATAACATATTATGAATGACTATACTTCCTTTATGGTTCTTTTTAGATAATATAAAATATTGATTCTTAATTTTAATTGGGGAAAATATCTTTCCATACTATTTTTTCATGCCTGGGTAACAGTCTTTGTATCTCTGTTGTTGTAAAGTACCACCAAATTGGTTCTGAGTCACAGGAAGGGTATACACAACAGAAGGAAACACTGCTCAGTCCTAGGCTTTCCTCACATTCATTAAGCTTCAGTCCACTGCTGCTACAACTATGCCAATCCACCTTCTTGGGGGTCTTCTTTTTCACTGACACTCTACTTTACCAAACATGATAAGCTTCTCCAGGGACTGATCCCTCTTGATAACATGCATGAACTATGAAAGATGGAAGTCTCATCATTGTGGCTTCTAAGGAACATTCTGACTGTACCTCTTCCAAGATAGATGTATTTGTTCTTTGGGCAGTCCATGGCACTATCAATATTCTTCTCCAACAATGTAGCTCAAATGCACAAATCTTCTAAGGTCTGCCATGTTTATTGCCCAACTTGCACAGGCGTATGAAACTAATGAAAAAATAATGGCCTGATTCTGACACATCTTAGTCTTCAAACTGTATTCTTGAAGACTGTAAATTTCCAAACTCTGAGAATGAGTGAAGGTGAGAGAAAAGAGCGGCAGGGTCATCTCAAAGTCCTTAGATGTCTGGGGCTGGAAGGAATCATTTCACTAGAATTGCCTACACATAAATCTGTGATGGAAGCCCTAACACATTTTCAGAGTGTGGATGAAGGGCCGGGGTGCAGTTATTCTTAATGGAGATGACAGCCATCTGTCTCACCCCTCACATGTCAGCCTGAATTTGTACCAGCATAAGGAGAAGTACACCAGCCCTAGGCATAGTGACTCAGGGGGAATTGCTGCTCACCTTCTTCTCCAAAACAATATCGACTGAAGAAAGGAATGTGAGCAAAACAGCATTCCTTTGCCCTTAGATTTTCTCGGTGATTTTAGCTTTATTCTTGTTGTTCTTCCCATAAGGGATGATACATCTTTTTTTCCCCCAATTTGAGAGCATGGATCAGTTACAAAAGGAAAAGGAAGGGAACTTTCATTAACTCTTCTCCCATGTTTTCTACAGGTATTAAAGTCTCCTAAGATACCTTTGGCATAGGTATTGTCAACCAACCTTATTACTCAAAGAAGTAAACTGAGGTTCCAAAGGTCAAAATCAGATCTAAAAGTTTGTGAATCTATTACATGGGAGAATATGCTGTGGGATTATACACTGGACTGCAAAGTCAGTCTGAACTGCAAGGAGGTGGTCCAAGCTAAACAGCTGCTCCTCAGAAACCCTATTCAGGGTTGCCATGGGTTAGAACCAACTCGATGGCACTTAATAGCAACAACAACATAATTTTTCTATTACACAAAGCTTTCAAAAATCCATAAGCTTTGGTACTGCATCACCTCACTCTAACTCTGCTTTGTTTTATCTGAAAGTTGAGTGGACTGGAATAGCCTATCTTGAATATTCTAAGACTCTCTGAATAAAATGATTTGGAAAGGCAGACAAAGAGACACAATTCATATTAATAATGCAGAAAAAAAGTTGTCAGAAAAGTAGTTATTAGCTGCCAATGAATCATTTACCAGTCATAGCAAACTTATGCACAACAGAATTAAACAGGCCTGATCCTCACAACTGTTCGAGCCCACTGCTGCTGCCACAGTGTCTATCCATCTCCTTGGGGACCTTATGCTTTTTCACTGACCTTGCTAAGCATGATGTCCTTCCCCAGGGTCTGGTCCCTCCTAATAACATGTCTATAGCATGACAGATCAGTTCTTACCATCCTGGCTTATGAGGAGAATTATGGTTGTTACTTCCTACAACACAGATGTGCTTCCTCTTCTAGCAGTCCATGATACTTTTAATATTCTTCCTCTACACTGTAATTCAAATACATCTATTCTTCTATGGGCTTCCTTATTCATTGTCCAACTTCAAACATGCAGATGAGGCAATTGGAAATACAATGGCTTGGGTCAGGCACACTTTAGTCCCCAAACTGAGGTCTTCCTTCTTGAATACTTTAAAGAGATTTTGTGCAGCAGATTTACCTAATGCAATACATCCTTTGATTTCTTGACTGCTGTTTCCATGAGAGTTGATTGTGGATCTAAGAAAAATTAAGCCTTTGACAACTTCAATCTTTTATCCATTCATGGTGTGATTTATTGGTTCAGTTAAGAGCATCTTTGTTTTCTTCACCTTGAGGTACAATCCACACTGATGGCCATACAGTCTTTTATCTTTAACATCAACTATTTTAAGCCAACTTCACTTCCAACAAGCAATGGTGTAACATCTGCATATCACAGGCAGTTAATGAGTCTTCCTCTGATTCTGATGTCATATTGTACTTCCTATAACTCAGCTTCTCAGATCATTTGCTCAACATACAGTTTGAATAAATATCATGAAATGATAAAACCCTGATGCACACCTTTCCTGATTTATTTTGGAAAGAGGAAGTTGAATTTATTAATGAGTGCATTTCAGATGGGGCAGTGTTACTAAGGCCTTCAAGAATGCAGGGCCAGTCACTGTCCAAGGGGCCAAGATTGGAGAAGTGTTTGACACCACAGCCATCTTGGATTAGGCACTTCTCCGCCTCCATGTCTTCAAACTCATCAGCATCGAACTTGGTGAAAGCTCATTTATTGGAGATGTGGATCTTCTTGTGCTCCAGCAACTTGAACTTGTCCCTGAGTAGGGACTCAATCACATGTTCCTTGTTTTGAAGCTTGGTTCAGATGAACACAAGACTTGGCCAATGTGGACCTTACCCACAATACCCTGGAGTTTTCCAAAGGCCCCTCACATCTCCATATGGAGCTTAGGTTAAGGACAGCAGAGATTAGAGTGAGGTCAGAGACATGAAAGGACAGGAAAGGGCTGTCTCCAGGTCCCTTAGAGCAACCTTTATGTGCCAACAGGCTTCGTCCAATACTGAGGAGGCTGCTGTTGTATGCAGTTACTACACACCTGCCCCACAGTAAAGGAAGACAGTCAGCTGAACTGGTTGCAGTTTTGTTTTGTTTTTAAACTTTCCCGATTTTAACCCTATCAATAACCTCTAGTTCTGTTCTAACAACTGCCTCTTACTTTGTACAGTTTCCTCATGAGCACAATTAAATTCTGTAAGATCCATTCTTCACAATGCTATCGCTAGTTAATCATAGTCCACACAGTCAAAAGCCTTTGCAGAGTAAACACAATACAAATAAACATTTTTCTGATACTCCCTGCTTTCAGCCATGATCCATCTGGTGTCAGCAATGATATCTCTTGTTCCACATCCATTTCTGAATCCAGCTAGAATTTCTGGCAATTCCCTGCCAATGTACTGCTGCAATCACTTTTGAATTATCTTCATAAAAGTTAACTTACATGGGATATTAATGATATTGATGCTTTTCACATTCTGTTGGATCACCTCTTTTTGGAATGGGAATATATATGAACCTTCTCCAATTTTCCTTCCAATTCAGGAAATTCTCTGATTTGTCAGATACTCTGAACATCTTAGCAGAGATAAATGAGCACTTACAGTGATATATCAGTATGTTGAAAGATTTCAATTCATAGTCCTTCAAGTCCTGGAGTCTTGTTTTTTGACAATGCCTTCAGTGTTGCCTGGACTTTTTCCTTCAAAACCACTGGTTCCTGGTCATATGCTAATTATTGAACTGGTTGAACACGGACCATTTCTGTTTGGTACAATGACTCTGTGTATTCCTTCCATATTCTTTTGATACTTTCTGCATCATGTAATAATTTACTCATTACATCGTTCAAAATTACAAGCAATCTCCAGCATTCGATCTCCAGCATCATTTCTATCACCAAGGCCATATTTTCCAACGACTGAGCCTTCCTAATTGTTTCTAACCTTTTCATTCCAATGATCATCATCATGGTCAATTCTGATTTAAGGAAGCAACTCTTCCCTAGACATATTTTGAGTCCTGTGCAACCTAACGTGCTCATCTTCCAGTACTGTATCTGATTATAGTCTGCTATTAGTCATAATGTTTTCATTTTGCAGCACTGTGTCTGGCATGGTTCCATTGCCATTCATAAGGATTTCAGTGGCTAACCTTAAGGAGCTCTGGTAGCGTAGTGGTTATGAATCGGGCTGCAAACCACAAGGTCAACAGTTTGAAACTACCAGCTGTTCCACAGGAGAAAGATGAGGCTTTCTGCTCCCATAAAGATTTACAGCCTCGGAAACCCTGTACAGGGTCTCTATGAGTCGGAACAGACTCCACGGCACACAACAATCACCACCTTAGGAAGCCTTTCACCTCTCCTTCTCCCTACTATTAGTCTGGAAACTCCACTGAAATCTTTCCAGCCTGAGTGACTCTGCAGGTATTTCAAATGCTAGTGGCATAGCTTCCAGCATTATAGCAACATAAAAGATAATGCACTGTGGCAAACTGACCGATGAGTGGCTTCCGTCTTCTGTAGTCCCCTTTTTCAGACTAACCTCAATAGGATGCAGTAACTTCAATGATTCCAGTTTTCTTTTACTCCTCAGTAGAGGAATAATAGGAAATGGTATTTTTAATTTTTTATTCTACCCTTGCCAGATACTCTGCCAAAGCCTTAATATTTGTAACCAACACAAAAAAACACATTTACCATATTTTCACCAAGTAACATGACCATTATGTATTATTGAAAACTGCAAAACCCCGTGTTATTTTCAGAAGTGTGCCATACCAACTTTTTTAACAAGTTGTTGATTTCAATTTTTTCCTGTCTAATGGACTTAATGTTCACAGGATTAAACTGATCTAATGGAAACTTTATTTAAAGTCAGCATTTTCCAAAAGCAAGTGCAACCAATGGTAAACTGAATGGGCTCATGAAGAAAATGAGACAAAATACTGAAACCAGAGTGTAAGTGAATGAAGAGCTGCAAACTAGTAAGCAAGAAATGATCCTAGGCTTAAAGTTACAAGAACAAGATGTCATTTATGTTTATTGCTTTCATAAATCTTTAACTGAGACATAATTTTGGATAATCAGTAGCTCTGAAATCAACAAATAAAAAGCCACTATAGGAGAAATTGTGTTTTTTCCTAAAATAGGTTATTTTAGTATATTTTGTATCATAGTCGTCATTTCATAACTCTTGGAAGTCTACAAAGTCCAATCCCACAACACTATCATCACTGAATTATTATAGAGCTACTGGTTTACACTTTTCTGTGACTCCTGAACTGATGCCATCATCATCCGTATCTTTGACATCTTCATCATCTGTATTCTACTGGCATGGAAGTCCAGCTTTTTGAAAGCCATTGAGATAGCTTCTGGGGTGATTTCCCCCAAAGCAGAAGCCATCCACTTGCAGACATCTGTAAATGTTACCTACCTCTATCATTCTGATGGTTGATCATATAAACTCATGAATCCCAAACTGCATCCATTCATCTCACTCTCTTCTCATCTCTCTTGAATATCTAGCACTTGCGGATTGCAGGTAATGCTCCCAGGTGTGTCTGCTATGTGGTCACCAGTTGAGCTGATATAGTTTTGTTTTTTTAGTAACTAGGACAATTTAAAGTGCTTGTGCTAGGCAAAATTAACACCTAAAGTTTAGATACATAAAAAGCCTATTTTTACATCTAAAAATCTCATGCCACCACATGAAGAGTCTTAGTGTTCAAATACTTTTTTAAAAAAAAGTTTTTATTGTGAATTGAGTGATAGTTCACATGGGAGAACATCAGTTTTCTACTATTCCTATAGAATTCCGTTCCACTGCAATGATTATAGCCCTCTCCATGCATCATCATTCAACGGTATTTGCTACTATTCCATTTTTTGGTTTTTTGGGTTGTTGTTTTTTTGCGGGGGGGTGGGGGAAGTGTACACAAAAACTCTCAGGAATATATAATAATTTAAACAACTACAGAGCACATTCTGCAAACCTGCCTCCTGGCCACCACGACACAGACTGTCTCTTTCCATGAGTCTAGAGTCCTCAGCTGTTCTATCTCTCAATGTCATCATCTCTGCCTCCATCTCTGGTGTCACTGCTTCTCTGGATATGGGTCCCACATTCTACTCATGCTCTTCTTCCTTGATGGTCCTAGGGGACCACTGTTCCTGGAATGTAGGATTAACTAGCCCCCCTTTATATTAAAAACTTTTACCTTTCTAGTTGTGACAATTGTAATTAGTCATGATAACAATTACTCAATGTTGAATTATAAGAATCTTATCCCAATCTCTTTTTGCCAGACCCATCTAGACAAGATGAAAACCATTCAGTGGGGATCTACCTTCACCCGCACACTCTGAAACTAAACTCCATTTGAAAACTTATAAGTCACTTCGTGCATTTATAGTCCCTCCCCCCCAATTTTGGGTAGCCAATGTCTAAGTTGCTCTATCAACCCTGTGTACAGAAGGGAATAGAATGAAGATTCCTTCACCCTCCATTGGTATTTTGAGCTACTACATCCATAAGTATAGGTCAAGTTCATCAAATTGTAGCAATTTACCCTTTTCTCCTTTATCAAATTTATCTTCTTCTAGTTGAATTGTAAAAAAAGATAAATTTGATAAAGGAAAAAGTGAAAATTGCTACAATCTAGTCAAGTTGTTGGAGTCCTGGTGTGGCACTGTGGGTTAATGCGCCAGACTGCAAAATCGTTTGAACTGCAAGGTTGGCAGTTCAAGCTCACCAGCTGCTCCTTGGAAACCCTGTATAGGATGGCAACCGACTCGACAGCACTTAACAACAACAACAGTCAAGTTGTGATCATCAAGCCATTGAAGCTAGCTCAAATGGGTACGAGAGTTGATACAACTTTGTATGCTGTAACTTTTTCATTGTCAACAGTCATGGTGTCAAACCTTAGTTTAGACTTTCTAAATGATTCCCCCATGCCTGCCCCTCAGACATTTATCTACCCATATGTTTATAACATCACAGCCCATCCACCCCTTCTCATTACATTAAACAACCACACTGGTGGGGAGTTCCTCACAGGACACGGTCTCTCTCTTCATAGTCACTTCACTTTCACCCACTTCATAGTGAAACTACGGACTACAATGAAGCAAGCCCTTTTAGGTCCTGTGGCTGTAATGGCTACATTGTCCACAACTGAAACATACGGTCCGGGTGCCCGAAATGTCAAAAGGCATTAGAAACTTGCTCCTATTAATTAGACCTATTACAGAGATACTGAGTTCTGAGATCTCTTCAGTAACAAATTCAAGAGAGCTGATTATCTTTTACTCTAGTCACCTGGAAATTACAACCCTATAGTGGTTTTCATTTGCATGGAAAGGGTATTCCTTTTCATAGATTTAGAAATCTAGGTGAACTTGTCTTGAAAAATCTGTGACTCCCCTTTCATTTGACAGTAGCTCTGCTATGATCTGAATTGCAACATAAGAGACAGCTTAATTTTGTTCCTTCCAAGAACTAATCCACTCATTCAAGTCGTTCTCCAATTTAAGGCCTTTCACTTTGTATCCACAATGTGCTTGTTTTTCTGGATTCTCTTTTCTCCATTCGCAAAAGGGTGACTGGCCAACCTCAAATTCTCTTGCTCTCACACTGTTTCGAGATTCTTCCACCTTCACAATGACTTTCAGTTTGAAGTCAGTGGTATAGGACTTGTGTTTAGTTCCTGACATGATCTAAAGGCTTCAAAGATTTAAATGAATCATCTGTAAAACTCCACACAATACAATCAATAACTGGCTGGTTCTAGAAATGGAATCATGAAATTCAAATGTTAGGTGTACAAGAATAAAGATCTTTTAGTATGTTCACAAGTATATGACTAAGGTGATTCATGATCAATGAACAAAGTACTAATAAGAGAAAAAATAAACTATGAAATAAGTAGACCTAGCAATACCTTAATGATTTCACTGAAGATGATCTAATAAGGTTTTCACATTCCAATACTGAGCCCACAGCAATTGTGTATCCGTTTTGCTTTG
Source organism: Chrysochloris asiatica (assembly GCF_000296735.1). Taxonomy (NCBI): domain Eukaryota; kingdom Metazoa; phylum Chordata; class Mammalia; order Afrosoricida; family Chrysochloridae; genus Chrysochloris; species Chrysochloris asiatica. The sequence goes on along the minus strand of NW_006408601.1, from coordinate 12,457,571 downwards.
CTTACTCATTCAATTAAAAGACAGAGTCAGAGGACTACTTGTAATTAACTAATCCAAAGCACCAAAGGGAAAGATGAACATCAGTCACCATGACTCTAGGACCAGAAGAGCTAGATGGTGCCTGGCTAACATTCCCAATTGCTCTGAAAGGACTGCATTACAAAGTTCCAGATAGAGTGGAAAAGAATATAGGAAAAAAAGCAAAATTACATTTTAAAAAAGGAAGAAAAAACACTGAGCATGCTGGTGAGAAAGGAACTTGAGGGACCTTAGACTATGGCCCCTGACCACCCTTTAGATCTGCAATAGAACTCTCCCTCGGGGCCCAATTCTCAGTCAATCAGTAGATAGGCATATGAGGGGGTAAATAACTCTAGTAAGGTATGCTCACCATGGAACGGTCTATCATTCATGATCAAAAGGACACCATTTACCTAAGGACAAAGTTGAGAAATGATGGGAAGGGGGTTGGAATGGAACTACAAGGAGAAAGCGGAATAACGGTCTGTTGCATATAGAGGACTGCAATCACTGAGATGAATTAAAAATAAAGTATAAGATTTACTGAATGTAGTAAAACTTATGATCAGCTCTGTAAACCTTCACTCAATTCACAATAAAATGTCAAAAATTATAAACCTAGAGTCAAAAAATAGCTGTGATAATTAAGTCAGTGTAGAATCAACCAGTATTCTGACAGCTACTTGATGTCATTCATGTCTGAGTAGGGTTAGCTATGTTGACATTTCCAATTGATAGCATGAGATTCATGGGCAGGTGTCAGTAGGGACAAAGTTCTGATTGATGAGTCAAAAGTGACATCACAATATGGATGAACCTGGAGGATATTAGTTGTTGTTGTTGTTGTTGTTAGGTGCCATCAAGTTGGTACTGACCCATAGCTACTCTATGCATAGCAGAACAAAACACTGCCCAATCCTGGGCCAACCTCACTATTGTTGCCACGCTTGAGTCCATAGATGCTGCACTTGGCCAATCCATCTCGTTGGGATTCTTGCTCTTTTTCTCTGACCCTCCACCTTATCAAACATGACATCCTTCTCTAGTGACTGTTCTCTCCTGATGATACGTCCGAAGTATGAGAGACGCAGTTTGGCTATCTTGGCCACCAAGGAGCACTCTGGCTGCACTTCTTCTAAAATGGATCTATTGATTCTATGGGCAGCCCATGGCATTTTCAATATTCTTCTCCAACACCATAACTCAAAAGTATCATTTCTTCTATGGTCTTCCTTATTCACTGTCCAGCTTTTGCATGCATATGGGGTTACTGAAAATAGCATGACTTGGGTCAGGTGCACCTTAGTCCTCAAGCTGACATCTCTGCTCTTCAAAACTTTAAAAAGATTTGGTGCAGCAGATTTACCTAATGCAATATGTCATTTGATTTCTTGACTGCTGCTTCGTTGAGTGTTGATAGTTGATCCAAGAAGAATGAAGTCCTTGACAACTTCAATCTTTTCTCCATTGATAAGAATGTTGTTTATTGGTCCAGTGGTGAGGATTTTTGTTTTCTTTACATTCAGATGTAATCCACACCGAATGCTGTGATCTTTGATCTTCATCAGTATATGTTTTGACTCCTCTTCACATTCAGCAAGCAAAATTGTATCATTTGCATATCGCAGGTTGTTAATGAGTCTTCCTCCAATCCTGATGCCACGTTTTTCTTCACAGAACCCAGCTTCTCAGATTATTTGCTTAGCACACAGGTTGAATAAGTATGGTGAAAGAATACAACCTTGTTGAACACCTTTCTTAATTTCAAAACATTCAGTGTTCCCATGTTCTGTTCGAACAACTGCTTCTTATTCCATGTCCAGATTCCTCATTAGTATAATTAAGGGTTCCGGAATACTTATACTTGGCAATGTTGTCCATAGCTTGTCATGATGCACACAATCAAAGCCTTTGTGTAGTCAATAAAGCACAGGCAAACATCTTTCTGATATTCTCTGCTTACAGCCAAGATCCATCAGACATCAGCAATGATATCCATCATTCTATGGCCTCTTCTGAATCTGGCTTGAACCTCTTTAAGTTCTCTGTCAATGTATGCTTGCAGCCCTTTATGTATTACATGTAGTAAAACTTTACTTGCATGAGATATCAAAGAGATTGTCCGATGATTTCTGCATTCCATTGTGTCACCCCACTTTGGAATGGGCACAAAGACGGATCTCTTCCAATCAGTTGGCCAGATAGTTGTCTTCCAAACTTCTTGGCATAGATGAGTGTGTGCCTCCTGTGCCACCTCACTTTCTTGAAAGATTTCAATCTTTATAGTTAAATTAGTCAATCACAAAAGGACAAATAGTATACGACACCAATGTTTTAAAATTTTCAGAAAAGATTTTCTTTCTTAATGAAACATTCTATGATGGATACAGGGAGTGTTGTTGACCTTAAGTGCCAAAGAGTCGGTTCTGACTTCCAGTGACCCTGTACAGGGTTTCCGAGGCTATAAATGTTGCAGAAAGCCTCATCTGTCTCCTGAGGAACCGCTGGTAGTATCAAACTGCTGACCCTGAGATTAGCAGCCCAACTCGTAACCACTACGCTACTTGAGCAGACTAGATGGTAAAAACATGTTTACGTGTGTGGTATGCAATATACAGTAGAAGAGGGCTGGAAGAGGAAAGATGATGGTAGCAAAAGACACAGAGAGAAGTGCAAGAGTTAGAAGAAATAAAGGTAAATACTTTTAACTGATGTTATACTATGGGATTGAAGTCATTCTAAAGAAGTATATGATTTGTTGAATGTAAAACTGATGATCTGCTCTGTAAGCCTTCATTCAAGTAATAATAAAAAGTTTTAAAAAGTGACAGGAACAAAATTATCAACTTAAATAAATAGAAACTAATGCACAGTTTCAATTACTTATTTCCAATTAGCAGGGAACCACCAAACTCAATCTATGAGTTCTTGATCATCATTTATAAGTTTATTATACATATAGATTAATAGTAACATTTCCAGACTGTTGAATGAGTGAAAATGAGGCCAAAATTCACTTCTGGAAATGTCATGAGACATGCACTAGATATGCTGTGGAGTGTCATGTGATATTTTTTCACATAATTTCCTCATGTCTGCATATTACATGTGTGCATACACCTGTATGTGGGCATTTTATTTGGAAAAGCAAAAGACAATAATCCTTACAATGAAATGTTGAGTTAGGCATTATAGCTTTTATTTCACAATTGGCAAAACTGAAACTCAGCAAAATTGAAGTGACTTGACCAATGTTAAACATTTGACATTCTAAATGAGAATTCATAACCAAATCAGCTTGGTTTAAACCACAAACCTCATATAACACTCAGAGAACAGCTTCAAGGTATGCGGAAATGTGGAACTTTGGGTGTTTTTTCCCTTTTCCCAAATAGTAACAAGCACCATTGTTTATTGCTATTCCTCTTGTTGTTAAGTGCCACTGAGTCAGTTCTGACTCATAACAACCCTGCATAGGTTTCCAAGGAGAGACTGGTAAGCTTCATCATGTGAACTTGCAGTTCAAACAGACATTGCAGTCTAGCATATGAACCCACAGTGCCACTGGAGTTATGTCATAATAGACCTAGCAATCGGGAACAAGCCATGCATTGCTGGGTGTTCAGTGAAATAAAAATAAAACCTACTATCCTGGTGTGACACTGTAGGATTAGCACTGGACTGCAAACCACAAGGTCACCAGTTTAAACCCACCCGTTGCTGGATGGAAACCCTGTACAGGGTCACCGTGAGTCAGAAGCGATTCAACCGTACTTATCAACAATTCTCCAATAAATACCATTACTGTTGACCAAAGATATTGAATATCAAAGTAAACACATTATGCTCTCCTTGAAATGAACCACATTACATCAGCATGCAAAATATCGCATACCTCTGGTTGCCACAGCTCAATAAAGACTTAACAAGACTTGGGGAAGGTCCAAGAACAAGCAATTAAACATTCTAGGTGATAGAAAGGGCTCTTGTAGGATAACAACCTAAAATCAATCAAGACCCTTAAATTTACCAAGATCAAGACTGAGAAATGATGGATTCAGTCTGTGAAAACATGAAGGGATAAACAGAGCGAACACATATATGCTCACTGTCATTGAAAATTGCTACTTTTTGGGCATACAGCATCTATTTCCCCTTCTTATTGGCATCAGAAGTGCCTTCCAGGGGAACTGCACTTCCTTACTCACTGTAGTACTTGTGGAGAAGAATAAATCTAGGAACTTTTCACCTACTTCTGAATCTGAGAGGATGGAGCCTTGCTTTAAAGATGGCCATTAAAGCCACAGAGCAAACATTTGACCTAAGCTCATTCAATCAGACTCTCCCCTCATTTGAACTCTAAGTTTTGTTAAATACAGAGGTAGAGAAGAAGCGATGGTTACACTTATATATTCAACACTTCCTGCTCTAAGACTACTCCATCTTTGTTGTATCCTCATTATTGGGAAGCTCCATAGCCACTGCTTCTTTCTACACTTGTTTCTGCAACCTAGCAATTAATTCAATGACTTTCTGATAACTTTGCAGTTACGTTCCTTCTGATTTAATTTAGTCAGAATCAATTTCAGATACTTCTTCCATACGAAACTTAAAAGATCTAAGGGTAAATCAAAACGTATTGCCACTAGATTTTCAGTTCATACCTACATAGATTCATTCCAAACATTTGTAAAAACATATCGGCAATCAGTGGATGGCTGCAGACAGGTTCAATAATACATTTGTCTCACACTTGTTCAGGCATCTTCCAAAAAAAATGGATACTTAAAAAAAAAAAAAAAGTGTTACAAGAAGATTGCCAACCTCAATAGCTCTCCTTGCTATCAGCCTTATAAGCAATATCAAAGTTAATGAAAACAATATTAAGTAACAAATTGAAACCATGGACAAGTCTTAGTTCTACCAATATGATCACAGTTCCAATCAAAACAGTGACCTCCAAGGGAATCTCTTGGGACTGTTGAATTCAAGGCAAAGAAGTCAGTTCAGAAGGTTATAGCAATTGTGTTTTTATTTTTGTTTTTTTTTTAATTCTCAAGGGATAATCTTGAAAAATGCACACAAGACACACAGGCAGTTCATGGGGATGATTATGAAAAAATTTCATGAAAATTAAAAATTGCAGCGGTGAAAAAAATGCCAAGAAAGCTGCACTAAGAAATGTTTTTTTTCCATCACGACAATGCACCTGCTCATTCTTTCAGAGTAGCAAGGGCTGTCCTGTTATAATTACATTGGGAAACCTTACTCCATTCAACACACAGCCTGAATCTTGCCATTTCAGGCTTCATTTTACTCCCCCAAATTCAGAGAACATAGTTTGAGTCCCCTAGAGAATACCAAATCGAAAACTGCATAATTCTTCAGGGAAGGGTTGTTGTTGTTAAGTACCACTGAGTCAGTTCCGAACCCAAACGACCCTGTATAGAGTTTCCAAGGAGCGGTTGGTGGGTGAGCTTGAACTGTTGACCCTGTGGTTCAAACCAACCTTGCTGTCCAGTGAATTAACTTGAAGTGCCACACCAAAGAGATAGAAACACTGCTTCCAGATATGTACATACCTAGATGAAAGATGTGTTTAAAAATAATAATTTGGTATTTTCATACTTTAAATAAAAGTTTTTAATCTCTTGTAGCAATATTATTTTACTTAGCCACAGACACTTATCAAGCCCAGATAAAAAGGCTAAAAGGCAACTTCATTTACTAGGGCAATAGTTCAATCTCCTTTACATGAACAATACAGGAATGACTGAATGAACATTAAATATAGGAGAGGCAATTGACACACGCCATACACTGCACTCCAAATTGCTTACCTATGATCACATTTAAGTCTGACAATAAATCTGTGAGGTGGAAAGTCGAATTTCAGTGTTATACATTGAAACTGAACCTTAGCAAATTAAAGCATCTTGACCAAATGAAGTGGTAAGACACAAAGAAGCCTAGAATGAAATGCAAATATGCCTCTGGCTAAATGCTAAAGGTTCCACTCCTGGTATGACACACTCACCAACTGTTCCTTGGAAACCCTATACAGGGTTGCTATGGGTCGGAATCGACTCAACGGCACTCAACAACATTAACCACAAGGTCAGTGGTTCAAGCCCACTAGCTACTCCTCTGAAACCCTACACAGGGTCACTATGAATCAGAACTGACTCAAAAGCACTTAATACCACCACCACAAATGGAAACAAGTGATATTTGGGTAGGTTGTATTTTAGCAAACAGACATCAAGATAGAAACAATTCTCTGAGAGGTTTAGGAGACCATGTCAGAAACCACCTATCAGGATAGATGAATAGGCACAGGAATGGATGGATGGATAGATGGAGAGATAAATTTACATAAAAGATTATAGGTATATGGATTGACTTAAGTGAAGACAATTCTTATGTGATTAACTGTTAAATCATCAGGAAAAACTCACAGTATTAACTAAACAGAACAAAATGTTACATCTCAAATTGCCATTTGAAACTGCAACACATATTTATTTTATAGTCTGTGTGCCCACTGCCGTCAAGTTAATTCCAACTCATGTTGTTGTTGTTAGGTGCCATGGGGTTGGTACCAACTCATAGCGACCCTATGCACAGCAGAACGAAACATTGCCCAATCCTGGGTCAACCTCACTACTGTTGTCACACTTGAGTCCATCGATGCTGCCACTTGGCCAATCCATCTCATTGGGGGTCTCCCACTTTTTCTCTGACCCTCCACCTTACCAAACATGATATCATTTTACAGCGACTGTTCCCTCCTGACAGTATGTCCGTAGTATGAGAGACTAACTCATAGTGAATCTTAATTAGTTGTTGTTGTTATGTGGCCATGGAGTCGGTTCCAACCATATCAAACTTGTAACAGCGTTTCCGAGGCTGTACATCTTTACAGTGGCAGAAAGCCTCATCTCTCTCCTGTGGATCAGTTGGTAGTTTCAAATTGATGACCCTGAGGTTAGCAGCCCGATTCGTAACCACTATGCTACCAGAGCTCCTAACTGAATTTTAATAGGTTTTCTGAAATTGTAAACTTTTATGGGAGCAGAAAACTTCATCTTTTTCCCACAGAGTGGGTGGTGGGTTTGAAACGTTGGCCTTGCAGTTAGCAGTCTGTACTTAACCTACATTTCCACCAAGGTTCCTATAGTTTATATAGATTTTTAAAACTGTTTTATTCATAAGAATGTAGACATTCACAATTCACTTCATTAATCAGTAGCTTCAAACATTCGGTATCAAGAATTATAACATATCAGTTGAATTGCATTTCCCAAAAAAAGACATGTTCAAGTCATAGTCCCCAATACTTCAAATGTGACCTCATTTGGAAAAAAGTGTTCTATGTAATTAGTTAATACGAGGGCAGACTATGGTAGTGGTTGTTCTTTAGTGCTGTCGAGGTGATTACCTGTACTGGGTTTCCAAGGAGCAGCTGGTGAGCTTGAACCACTGACCTTGCATTTCAAATGACTTTGCAGTCTAACGCATTAGCCCACAGCGCCACACCAGGACTCCGACTACAGTAGGGTGGTACCTAACTCAGTATGACTGGTATCTTGATAGGAAGAGAAAAGACACAGACACAAATGGAAGAAGGCCATGTAAAGACAGAGACAGAGATTGGAGTTATACTGCCACGTGTCCACAAACACCTGAGACGACCAGAGCTGGAACAAAGAAAACTCTTCACATAGAGTCTTCCAGGAGAACACTGCCCTGTCTACGTGCTGAATTTGGTCTTCTAGCATTACAACTGCTGCTGACACATGCCATCAAGTTGGTTCCAACTCATAGTGAGCTTGTAAAGGGTTTTCGAAACTGCTATCTTTACAGGAGCAGAAAGCCTCATCTATCTCCTATGGAGATGCTGGTAGAGTCGAACATCTGACCTTGTGATTAGCAGCCTAAAACATAGCCCCCTATGCTTCTTATCCTTACAACTGTGAGAGAACAAACATTTTGTTGTTTTGAGCCACCAATACTGCGATGGTACAATAACTCTATGAAATACAGGATTAGAGGAAGACTCATTAACAACCTGAGATACGCAGATAATTTTACTTTTGTTTGTTAAAGCTAACAGACCTTAAAATCTTACTAATGATGATCAAGTATCACAGCCTTCAGTATGGGTTGCACCTCAATGTACAGAAGCCAAAAATCCTCACCAATGGAATAATAAATAACATCATGATAAATATAGTAAAGATTGAAACTGTCAAAGACTTCATTTTGCTTGGATGCATTATCAACATTCATGGAAGACACAGTCCACAAATCAGACAGCATATTGCATTAGGCAAATTTGCTGTACAAAACTTCTGAAAAGTGTTCAAAAGCAAAGATGTCAGTTTGAGGAGTAAGGTGTGCCTGACCCAAGCCATAGTATTTTCAATAGTTTTATATACATGTCAGTGTTGGAAAGTGAATAAGGAAGACTATAGAAGAATTGATGCATCTGAGTTACAGTGTTGCAGAAGGATATTGAAAGTACCTTGGACTGCCAGAACAAAATTCAAACCCACGTATGGCCCTTAGAAAGTCCTTGGAGGCCACGGTGGAGAGACTTCAGCTCTCATATTTTGGACATACTATCATATGGGACCTGGAGAAGGACATCTAGCTACTAGAGAAGGACATTATACCAGATAAAGTAGAAGGTCAGTGGGAAAATAAAATAAAAAGACCCTCAACAAGAGGAATTGGCAGAGTGGCAGCCGCAATTGGCTCAAGCTTAACAACTATTGTGAGGAGGGCTCAGAGCCAGGCAGGCAGTGTTTCCTTTTATTGTGTATTAGGTTGCTGTGAGTCAGAACAACACAAAGGAATACGGTAAAAATTTCCATTATTTATAGAGTACATGATTTCACTTCATGCATTTTACTATTTATTTCAGTTAAATGTAACTCTCAGGCAATGCTACTAAAAACTAAACTGG
>NW_006408601.1:12440595-12445669 GCF_000296735.1 Chrysochloris asiatica | reverse complement strand
TTTGAGAAAACAGAAAATCATTCTTCCCACCTGTGATTATAAATGAAGATTAACAACAGCAGAACTGTGGGGTTGTGTCTTGGACTAAGGAGGTTGTTTCCTCTTTCTTCTTGAATGTCTTCCTGTTATTGTTTAAGGATGTGATTGCTTTCCTAATTCCAGTCAACTCAACACCACAAACCTGATTCTGAGCACAGTAGTACAATGAAACAATAGGCATTAGGTCAGTGTTGATTTCACTGGCGGCATCCATTATCCTTTGACAGGTAATGTGGGGGATCGTGTTGCTGTCATTCAACTAGGAAACATCCCCAAAATACAAATGAAAATCTCAACCTGTGTTTTCACAGGCCAGGGCTTTGCTGACAGAACATGTCATCCAACAGATCAATGCCTCCATTTCGTTAATTAATGATCATTTCACCAGGGGAGACAGAGTGGATATTGTTTCAATCTTTGTAAAACTTGGAGGCATCTGTTGGAGCTCTCTTGAGCATTTGCAGGCTGTATAACAAGAATTTATCCTGAATAAGATACTAATTCTCAAGGTTTAATATTTTCACTGATGCCTATGCGCTGCTGTTCTGAAGTCTATATGAAAGATTTTTAAATGAATTTTGATTCAAATCTTTCTCTTAACACTTCTCAACAATCATTTATTATGTATCTACTATATGCATTACAGTGGGCCAGTCCTTAAAAGGTCCAAGTCAAGCTGTGTTTGTGAGAATCTGAAATGTAATAGGACAGATGGATTATATTTATAAAAACGTTAAGATGTTACTACACTTATGGAACCAAATGAATTTTCCCAACTGCATATATTCCACCTGTCTACATCCCCAATAGGTTTCTCAATTTGTAAATTATAAGTAGAGTCAAAACCAACTCTGCTTTGTAGTGCTGGGGCTGAGACTCCCAAGCCTTATCTTTGACTTTCCTGGTGCTCTGTTACGCCCCCCTCCCACCACAAAACCAAACCGAGAGCCATGGAATTGATTTCTACTTATGACCATTCTGTGTAGGGTTTCCAAGGCTGTAAATCTTTATGGGAGCAAAAAATCCCCCTTTCCTCCCATGGAGCGGCTGGTAGGTTTGACCTACAGTCCAGTGCTTACCCTACAGTGCCACCAGAGCACCTTACAGGGCTGATAGAGGACATTAAAAAGCTGCAGGTGGAAGTGACGTCATCCTTCATGTTTGCTTTCTTCCAGGAAGCATGATCTTAATCATGATTGTTCACTCCAAAACCCTCCATTTTTTTCCAGCGCAGCACTTAGTTCCAAGTTTTACAACATTTGCAGAATCTGATTTAATGCAAATACCTACCCCCAGATAGCCATCCCAGCTCTTCCTTAGATATCCAGGTACCAGCCCACCCTGTTTTATCACTTTTCCAGACTCATAAACACTGCTGTTGTGTTGAGTGCCATTGACGCAATTCTAACCCACAGTTACTGAACATGGAAAACAGAACTGACCCATAGTGCTTATCCCAAGATCAGCAGTTCATACCCACTAGCCGATCCTAAGAGACCTTATACAGGGTCAGTATGAGTTGAAACTGATTCAACAGCACTTCACAACCACAACAAACAGGGTTTCCTAAATCATAATCTTTAAAGAAGTAAGTAATCATGTCTTCTCCCATGTAGCCACCAGGTGAGTTTGAACCACCTTCTCTTTAGTTAGCAGCCAACTGCTTCGCTACTAGAACACCTTCAGACACAACAGCACCAGATAAGCGATGCCCCCTTCTCCTCAGAATCTGAGCTTTAGCTCTGCAAAGAATCCTTCTCCAGGGTTCTGTTGTTGTTAGGTGCCATAGAGTCGGTATCAACTCATAGCAACCTTATGCACAACAGAATGAAACACCACCCAGTTGTGCGATAACCTCACAATCATTACTACTTGAGCCCATTGTTGCTACCACTGTGCCAATCCATCTCATTGGGGCGTCTTCTGATTTTTTGTTGACTCTCCGTTTTACTGAGCATGTTGTCAATCTCCAGGGACTGGACCCTCTTGGTAATAAGTCTGAAGCATTACAGATGAAGCCATCTTGGCTTCTATGGAGCATTATGGCTGAACTTGTAATAACACAGATTTATTTGTTCATTTGGCAGTCCATGATACTTTTAATATTCTCCTCCAACACCATAATGACAATGCATCAATTCTTCTATGTTTTTCCTTATTCATTGTCTGACTTTCACATGGATATGAGATGAGGTTACTGAAAATAACATGGCTTGGGTCAGGTGGAACTTAGTCCTCAAACTGACATCTTTGCTGTTTAACACTTTAAACAGGTCTTGTGCAGAAGATTTGCCTAATGCAATAAATCTTTTAATTTCTTAACTGATTCTTCCATGAGGGTTGATGATAAATCTGAGCAAAACGTAAATTTTGACAATTTCACTCTTTTCTTCAACGATCTATATGCTAATAATTCCAATTTTTGTGCCCAAACACAAAGGGGTCGTGGCTGCTTTCTGAAGATTGTTCTCTGTACAACCTTAATGTTCTATTTCAGTCATTTAAATTATTTAATATGTAGTTTTATTAAATTCTCTGTTAAAATAGCAGATTTGGATTCTGACTCCTGGATAGATCCTGAGGAATTAGAAAGTTCCAATGTGCTTACTTTATTGTGACTTTCCTTCAGATCACAGACCTTGAATTTTGACCATGACAAGTGCCACCATTTAGTAGATGTATGACTTTGGGAAGCTAGTGACCCTCTCTCCATGTCTCTGTATTCTCATCTGTTTCAATGAGATAACAATACCTACTTCAAATAAGGTGGATGTGAGAATTAAATGAGATAGGTATGTAAAGCCTTAGAAAAATTTCAGCCCATAAAAGCATTAATAAAGGTATCTGCTCATGTTTACTGGGTTCAGCACCCGATTTTGTAAAATCAAATAAAGAAAACCTAACTCTCAGTAAAATGAGTACAGATTGGATTACTTGAACATTTGTCAGTATGAACGACATTTCTCACAAATTTGGGGATTCTTGAGGGATTTTTTTGCCCACGTGGAGTGGCAGCCCTCATGGAAAAGCAGATGCATACCTCCTTGGTTTGGGCAGCCTACTCCACAGGGGTGACTGCCTCAGCCCAGCAAGAGACAGAAAAAGACCGGAGACTGTTAAAAGATGATCAGAATTAGTGAGAGAGACATGGAGGACTGAAGAACAGAGTAACCACGGCAACCAAGCAATCTCTTGTGCATGGGCCAGGGTGGGAAAAATGAACTATCAATACCCCCTGGTGGCTAGGCAGTTTCAGGGGTAAGTGTGTGACTGGAACACATCATAGAAGCAAAGCAAGTACAGATTCCCAATCCAGTTGGAGACAGATGAAACGAAATCTAGGTGTTATATGCAAGAAACCTACAGGAGTTCCCAAACCCAGGAAAATATTGAAAATATTGGGGGCTTGAGATTACAAGGTAACTTAGACACCAAGACCAATAGAAAATGGGGAATGGAACTGTATGCTTAGTGACGTCAGCTCTGTCAGGAATGACTCCCACATACATTACTCCTGATAGTACTTCAGGGTGATTGTTGCAGGTTCGGGGGGACAGTCCCCGAACCCAGTCCCCGAACCCAGGAAAAAGATGAACAAAGTCAGGGTGCATGAGAAACCTCCAGGAAATAGGGAAGTTGAGTGCACAGGGACTCAGGCTATAGTCTGGTAAGCGGGGGAAGTGAAATGGACTAACAAACCTAATGATGGACTGCTAAGAGAAGCGCAAAAGGTTTTTACAGAGAGGAGGAGGAGTGAAAGCAGAAAGCCAGAATCAGAGTTTCTACTGTGAATAAAATAAGAGGCTACAACAATGCCCCCCTTTTTAGAGGGAAGTGGGACAGTGATTACAGTGTTAGGCCTTCTCAAAGGAAAGGGAGGAGAGGACTGGGCCACGTCTCCAAGTCCACCAGCAGATGTTATAAGTGTGGGAAAACAGGCCATTTCAAAAAAGAAATGTCCAGAGATAAAAAGGGAAGAAAAGGTGATTCTCTTCATGAAACTACAGATGAACTTTTGAATCTTTTAGTGTAAGATTGGTCTGAAGCAGCCACAGTCAAGATGGTGGCAAAGGCAGTGACATGGAATGAGACAGAGCAGCTATGTACTCTAAGCCAATGGACTGGATGAGGCTCTGTGCCCACAGGCTTGGGGGCTGGACATTTATATGTGCATCAGATATTTCTGCTTTGGTCATTTGTGAAATATAGGAGGAAAATGGAGGAGGGGAGAGAACTAATAAAAATGTAACTATTAATCTCACAGTGTGAACCAAATACAGGTTCACACTGTGTGTTATCAGAACTCTCAACCTCTCCACTTGGTAAATAAGTAGGGAAAAAAGAACAATGCTAATTTAAGAGTTTGCATTTTTATTATTCACATGAAGGTTTGGGATCTTTGTAATTTTTCTGTGATCTGGTCCAGAAAGTGAGCAAACATATGTTGTCATAATTGAGAGAGCAAAGGAACTAATGGCAAGAAAGTAAGTGAAGACATTGTCTATCTCTAATATTATAAAAGTTCAACCTTCTTACTGAGCATGTTTACAGAGAGTAAAAGAAAGAGATACAATTCCTTAGTGGTTTTCTGAAATCAATATCTAATGCTACTAGGACACTCTAATGCAGAGAAAAGCGAATAAGCCTTGGAGTCAGAGTTGGGTTCAAACTGCAAAACTGCCTTTCCTACTTCTGAAGTGATGGAAACTAACTAACTCCACAGAGTCCCAGTTTCCTTAAGAGTAGAGAGCCCTGGTACTTAGTAGGTATACATTAAGCAGTATTTACTCTCATGAAACACTCCTTTCAATAGATCTATGATTTTATTCTGTACCATTTCTTCTGTTTCTCCTCCTAAATACAATAGATAATTATTGCTCATCCTCACAATGACTGTCAAATGAAACAAGAATCTCAGTAATAAGTAATATTTCCCTCTAAGATAAACACGGTGCAGGTTATTGTGGATAGAGAGCATATTTAACTTTCCAAAAGTGAAACAAAACATGTAAGGAAGTGCAGACAGTTTCAAGAA
>NW_006408601.1:12439336-12440207 GCF_000296735.1 Chrysochloris asiatica | reverse complement strand
GAATGCTGAACAGAATTTACAGCCAAAGAGTGTCTGAAAGAGAATTTGGAGGAAGGACTAGACTAATGTTTGTACTGCTTAGCTAGACAGAGAAAAAAAAAAATCTCCTTTCTAAATTGAATCCTAAACAGCTCCCAGCTGTAAATAAATAGAAATGGGTGATTTATTTCTACATTATTTGCCAACTCATTTCTCTTCCACAGAAAGGAAAATTGTCTAGTCTTGATCTTAAAGCATTTTCTGATTGCTTAGAAATTCTGTCAGAGGCCAAAAAAGACTCTATGTAAATGCTCTGATAAGAATCAGGAACAGCAGTGTGCCAAAGAGAATCACACACAAATTAGTAATTCTAAATCCGAACCCATTTTTGTCATCTAAAAATGTGTTCTCCAATTAGTACTCAGTGACTTGCACAACAAAAGGGAAACCATCTACTATAATCTCAGCTTTGGAAATAACCATAGATTTGTGTTTTCTTCCAGATAAGAAATGATAAATTGATTATACAATAAAAGTTACTTCATTTCTATAAATAGGGCAACTCAATGCTGCCCACTGCCCAATGCTAGTCTCCTAAATCACTGGTCTAGAAAACTATGGGCCTAGGACCAAATCTAGCCTTTGAGATAAATCCAGCCTGCTGCCCTTATTATTTTTATTTCTTATATAAAGAGTTTTATTGGCATCCATTAACCTCCATTTGTTTATATACACTGTAACCAGCTTTCGTGCTACATAAGCAGACATGATAATTTGCAAGACACACTATGGCCAGTAATACATACTATCTGACTTTTTATAGAAAGTATCTGTTGACTTCTAAATACTTGCACATATACTTTTCTATAATTCAGTCACAAAGGTTGTTGTT
>NW_006408601.1:12432097-12437836 GCF_000296735.1 Chrysochloris asiatica | reverse complement strand
GATGGCACCTGACAACAACAACAACAACATGCTACCAGAGCTCCTTAATTACAAAGGTAGATGGGGTGAAACTTCTACTAATTCCCAATATAAACAAAATATGGCTCTAGAAGCAACTAAATGAATACTCATTGTCTTCTCTTTAAGTGAAGTTCCAGGTTAACAACCTTAAGTCTGGAAATCTGAGTGATGATAACTATGGCTACTCATTACTCAAGTTGTTTGCTGTTGTTGTTAGGTGACATTGTGTTGGTTCCAACCCATAGCAACCTTGTATTGGTTTCTGAGGAGAGCCTGGTGAGTATGAACTGCCAAGCTTGTGGTTTACACCGACATTGTGGTCTAGTGCATTATTCCACAGTGCCACACTAGGATTACTACATTACTGAAGATAATTAATAATTTGGTCCTAGTGACAGAAAGATTATTTTTGTCTAACCAAAGCTAAAAATGACAATAAAAAATAAATAACCAAGAAGTACCATACAATTGTTATCATTCAAGACAGTGAAAATTGATATCAAATTCACACAAAAAGTATTATTTTGGTGTATTTAATTTCAACATGCAAACTGTAGAATTCCTCAGTGAAATCTATCATTTATTCTGCAGAAACTCCTAAAAAGATTCTTATTTTCATAATATCTACGTCCTGGTGTGGTGCTGTGGGTTATTGCACCAAAGTGCAAAGCCATTTGAACTGCAAGGTTGGCGGTTCAAGCTCACCAGCTGCTCCTCAGAAACCCTATATAGGGTCGCTATGGGTTGGAACTGACTCGATGGCACTTAACAACAACAACACTACTCAAATTCACTTAAACTTAGCTACTTAGATTCTTAGTATTTTAAGGGAGTATGATGAAATTCCTTCTTTTAGCTTTAGTTTTTAATAGTCTGTTTTTTCCAAGACTCTTGGAACAATAAAAAAGTGGAAAAATAATGAGACCAAAGATCAAACTTTAAGTTTAGCTTCCATTTTTTAGCGGTTGTTGGTGAAAGGGCTTAATTACTTAGATCTAAAGAATCTTTTAAAAAAAATAATAACAACCCACTGCCATCACTTCAATTCCAACTCACAGTAAGTTTACACAGGATTTTACAGTCTGTAGAACTTTACAGGAGCAGAAAGTCTCCTCTGTTACCCACAGAGTGGCTGGTAGATTTGAACTGCTGACCTTGTGGTTAGCAAACAGTGTGTAACCCACTATACCAAGAAGCTTTAATATGTTCATATTAAACTTTGACATTTAAAAAATTATCCAAACTGCCTTCTTGATCCTCTTGCCAAAAAAAAAATACCAACAAATAAAACATTGATCTTATCTGTGCATTGTTTTAGAAAAGATTATATTCTACTTGATCAAATAAGGACAGGAAATTAAATAAAAAATCTATAAATTTCCGCATACTATGAGATTCATCAGAGAAATCAGAATACCTATTAAACGTGCCTCAAAATAAACCTTCATGAAAATATACACAACACTTGGTTGAAACTGAAGAGTAAATTTAAAATGTCAAAAAAAAAAAAAAAGATCAAAATATAAAGCTATCCATTTCAAGAAAATCTTAAAATCATATCAATTTGTGAAACAAGCCACAAGATTTCAACCTGGTTCTCTTAAATTCTGTATCTTGATGGAACAAGACAGAAGCAGTGTTGTTGTTAATAAGTGCCACCAACTCAGTTCCGACCCACAGTGACCCTGTATAGGATTTCTGAGGAGCAGCTGGTGGTTTCAACTACCGGCCGTGCAGTTCAAACAGACCTTGCAGTCCAGCCCCTTATAGGCAAGGAGGGGGTTAGCATTCAGGAAGTTTTCTTCTGTAACTCAACTGAATAAGAAAACACTAAGCCAGGAAAACACAATTTTAAACATGAGTGCTTAAAAAGAATGCAGAACATTATAAATAATCTCTGAACCATTGATGTGAAATTATATTTTACACTTAGTGACAGCATGTCCACAAATGTGTGTCCACAGAAACACACTAACAATTGATGCATAAGGACAAGGACTAAAGAAGCTCTGTGGGAGAACACACAGAGGAGAACTGGATGTGGAGGAGGATACTGAAGAACAGACAGGTACAAAGAGTCACTGGGTTACTGTATGGAACTACCTTAGGAACCACTGTTAATCATGTTAAATCTAAATCCACTGACTTCCCACTCTTTCACCTATCATTCATATAAAACTTACTTACTGAACATCTGTTAATAATGTCTGTGCCTCGGTGGGGAACATGGTTACTGTACTAGGCTAGTAAGGAAAATGATGGAGATTTGAAACCACCCAGAGTTGCCAGGGAAGAAAGACTTGGTGATCTATTATCAAAAGAAATCAGTCACTGACAGGCCTGTGGATCACAGTTCTACTCTGATATACATGAGGTCACCAGGAATCAGGGTTGATTGGATGGTGACTATTATTATTTATCACGAACCATTATAATTACTTATCATCATTCTAACGTCTTATCCCCTTATTTCCAAATAATTGCGTATCATAGACTGTATTGCTAGCCACTATTTTCCATGTTTCCATACCCTTTGCCATGTAACTTTTCATAGGAAGTATGCATTTCCTTGCCTTTTTCCATGTTGTTGTTGTCAAGTGTCTTTGAGTAGGTTCAGCCTCATGGTGACCCTTTCTAGGGTTTATGAGGAGTGACTGGCCAGCTTGACTTGCCAACCTTGTGGTTCAAATTGAACTTATGGTCCAGTGACCTTGTGGTACAGCACAGCACACCAGGATTCCTTTTGCCCTGTACCCTGCTATATTCTTTGATCTTGTTTCCAGTCACATGACTGCCTTTGACCAATGGAAGTTAAATATAGGACAAAAGCTGAAGATTAAAACCGGTTGTTTCTGCTTGGGCTTGTTATTCTGTACTTTCCTTTGCTATAAAAATAGCATGCTCCTCCTCATACACTGTTCTAAGGATGATGAGAAACACACAGCGTAGACACACACTACCATAATCACATGGTGAAGCAAAACTACCCTGGCCATCCTCAGTTTCTTCACAGCAAATTATTTTTAAAGACACTGAGTTTTGGGGTGATTTGATTTATACCATTCTTGTGACAATACCTAACGTGTACTCAACAAAACCACTCTCCCCTTGTAACTCAAATACCCCCAAATACATTGTTTCCTATGGATCTATACAGTCCTGCTAGTATCCGACTAAAAATTTTCTTCTCTACCACTTTACAGAGTCAAAGAATTTTACGTTTTTAGGATCTAGTTGCAGCCTCAATATTTTCACAGCAGTTCCTTCAGCTATTTATCTGTTAACAAACAAGATGCCGACTGAACTCTGATCTTATTAAAGCACAGAACCCAGGGGCAACTAAGTTCATCATTTTATAAAGCAGTGATTTGTAGTTTGGGAGCGTTTGAAGATGTTCAAGTGCTTTATTTAGTATGATACCCTTTTCCTTTCTTTGATCAGTCAGAACACAGTCTCCCAGCCATTCAGAGAATCACTGTTCTTCACTTCCCATCAGTAAACTGTCACGGCCATCTTCCAATGGTTGCTTTACAATCATTTAAACCTCTATTATCATTTAAACTTGTCATTCAGTTGAATTTTTTGTTTTGTTTTGACTAAATACACCTAGGAGGGTAACTTTAGACTTCAAAAGTAAGTTCCTCAACTAGTATTCATAGTAACACTATTAATTACTGTCCTAGAAATTTGTCCATAAAATAATCTGACGTACCACCCACATGCTTCATGAAAATGTGCTTGCACAGGGGGAGGAGGGAGGTCCCATAGCTAACTTCATTTGTTCAATCAGATTACAGATTCCTTGAAGCTAGGTATCAAATCTGATTAAATACTTGATTGATGTTGTAAAAAAAAAAAAGGCCAGCAAAAAAACCACAAAGAGAGAAAAAGAATATTTATTAGATAAGTTGTTGTCGTTAAGTACTGTTGAGATGGTTCTGACTCATAGCAACCTTGTACAGGGTCTCCAAGTAGCAGCTGGTGGGTTTGAACTGAAGACTTTGTGGTTCACAGTCTGGTGCTGATCCTACAGTGCCACACCAGGAGTAGTATCAAACAAACTAGTAGTAGTTTCTTTATGAGTCCATCAATCATAATAATTATTTTATGCCATTGATAATACCATCTAATAATGCACTCATCTTTGCCAGATAATATGCTGTAACTGTATTAATGATCCTCTTCCATGACTGGGGATGAATAAGGGTGAGGATGTAGAAGAAGAGAGTAAACACTCTGATATATTAAACACTTTACAATGGCAAGGGCATGGACATTGAAGTACGAAAAATTTCTGTCTGAACTGGCATTCTATGATTCATCATTTGAACAAACACATAATCCCTCTGAATTTCTTTCCTAGCCTGCAAAACAGAGATAACATATCTTATTTCATAGAACTGTGGTGAGAATTACATAAATTAATACACAGCAGATGCAAAATCACAGTATACAATTAGGTCCATTAGGCGAGCTCAATGCATATCTGTAATATCTCTAACCTCAACCATTTTAAAAGCAGACATAGACTGAAGGTATCTTGGAGTCCATACAGTCAGAAGTCCTCAGATCAAACTGTGAAATACAGAAATTATGTGATGTGTGCAAGTCAGTAAAGAATTTCACTAAGGGGCAACAAATAAAAATAAACTTGTACATTTTTGCTTTGATTGCTACAAACAACAAAAGTACTATATGTTGTTGTTGTTAAGTACCATGGATTTGGTTCTGACTCACAGTGACCCTGCACCAAGGTTTCCAAGGCTGCAAATCTTTATGGGAGCAGAAAGCCTCATCTTTTTCCCCGCAGAACAGCTGGTAGTTCCGAACTGCCAACCTTGATGTTAGAAGCCAGATAGATACCTTTAAAAACAGATTCCTGGGCCTTACCTATGACCTAAATATAATTTCTGGGATAAAGGCTCTAGAATCAGCATTTAAAACATATTCTTCAAGCAAAATAATTGTGGAGCTGAAGTTTGAGCACCACGAACAGGTTTAGCTCTATGTAGTATTTTCCTCCAGTGCAGGAAAAAGCAATGGCAGTTGAGACTGTCACCTATAAGGGGTCTCTTATCATTGCATCTTAAGTCAATAATCCCACTGCTGCTAGAGGGGAAAAAAAAAAAACTACATAAAGAGAACCCTAAAAATTAGGTGACTAAACAACCTTTAGTTGTTGTTAGGCGCCATTGAGTTGGTACTGACTCATAGCAACTTTATGCACAGCAGAACAAAACACTGCCAGATCCTGGGCCAATCTCACTACTGTTGCCACACTTGAGTCCATCAATTCTGCCACTTGGCCAATCCATCTCATTGGGGATCTTCCTCTTTTGCTCTAACCTTCCACCTTACCAAACATGTTATCTTTCTCCAGTGACTAGTACCTCCTGACAATATGTCCAAAATATGAAAGACGAAGTTTGGCCATCCTGGCCTCCAAGGAGCACTCTGGCTGGACTTCTTTCAAAAGCATCTATTAATTCTTTTGGAAGCCCATGTCACTTTCAGTATTCTCTTCCAACACCATAACTCAAATGCACCAATTCTTCTATGGTCTTACTTATTCACTGTCCAGCTTTCACATGCATATGAAGTTACTGAAATACCATGGCTTGGGTCAGGTGCACCTAAGTCCTCAAACTGACATCTTTGGTCTTCAACACTATAAAAAGGTATTGTGCAGCAGATTTGCCTAATGCAATATGTTGCTTG
>NW_006408601.1:12412693-12422702 GCF_000296735.1 Chrysochloris asiatica | reverse complement strand
TGAATGTAAAACTAAAGTTCTCCCATGTAAACTATCATATAATTCACAATAAAACATTTAAAAAAGAAAATAAAAGAAAGGTGTGCGATAAGGCTATATTCTTTCACCATAATTATTCAACCTGCATGCTGAGCAAATCATACAAGAAGCTGGGTTATATGAAGAAAAATGTGGCATCAGGATTTGAGGAAGACTCATTAACAATCTACGATATGCAAATGTTACAACCTTGCTTGCTGAAAGTGAAGAGGACTTCAAAATTTATTGATGAAGATTAAAGGGCACAGCCTTCGGTATGGATTACATCTCAATGTAAAGAAAACAAAAAACAACCTTAAGTGAATTATATTATGTCCCAACCTAGGAGCTCATTATGACTGCATTTACTTTTAAGATTCTTCAATCCTGACAATTCCTCATTCCTCCATCTAATCTCTATTTAGCTGGAGTTTTAACCAAAACAGCAGCACAGACTCTAAGAAGTTTCCATTGGGATCCACCATCTTCAGAAATTTTTATCTGTGCCACCACCCAAACTTTTGATGGTTGACAAAAACCATGTCGGCTCTACACCTATTTTATGTGACACAAATGTCAGCAAAGGGCCTAAGGGCAAATGGCTCAACTCTTTGTCTTTTTTAAGGCATCTTTTTTGCCTAAATCTCATGAGGAAATTTCACGGGACTCAAACTTCAAGTCCCCAAAATGTTATAATTGCCACTTCGAATTCAGAAATTAGAAAGCTGTTCAAATCTGCTTGTATGGCACCTGGCAGGAAACTGTCACACAACAAAGAGTGTTGCTCAAAACCTCTGAGGGCCATGTGTGGCTAAGAGGCAACTTTTGAGAGTTTCTTCCTGATTTAAAGATGCTCCTGTTGTTACATAGCCAGCATCCCATTTGAGGAAAACAATTGGATTCTTGGGAAATGTATTTCCATAAACGCCACAAGCCCGAAATCTTGAGGATTATCTCTCCTTTCAAAGTTGTTGTTGTTGTTAAGTGCTATCTAGTCAGTTCTGACCCATAGCAATCCTGTATAGGGTTTCTGAAAAGTGACTGGTAAACTTGAATTACCAACCTTGCAGTTCAAACCAACTTTATAGTCCAGTGCACTAGCCCACAGCACCACACCAGAACTCCTTTCCAACTCAGAGAAAGACATTTTGGTACAATTACACAGTTAAATGAAAATTCAAAACAAAGCGCAAATATTGAGATTTTGAGCTGAATGGTTCAGAAAGTTCATGGAGCCAGAAGTGCTTCCAATTAAGTAGTTTGATTTAGGTAGCACCTCATACCGGAGGCCTGGTGGCACAGTGGGTTAAGCATTGTGCTGCACACTGAAAGCTCAATTGTTCCAACCAACCAGGGATTCCCGGGGAGAAAGATGAGGCAGTCTATTGCCAGAAAGATTTACAACCTCCAAAACTCATTAGAGCAGTTCCAGGCTGTCCTATAGAGGCACAAAGAGTTGGAATTGAATTTGTAAGTGGTTTTGTTTGGTATGGTTTACTACCTAAGTATGGACTTCTGGTGTGAAGCTGTAGGGTAAGCACAGGACTGCAAGCTCAGTGATTCAGACTCGCCATTCACTCCTGCAAAACCCTATACTGCATCACTAAGAAGCACTGTTTTAAGTATTAAATGTAGTGATATGTACTTGATAAGCATTTCCCTATTTAATCTTCATAGTAATCCATGAAGATGATGAAAAAGAGCTCAGAAAATGAGGGGCTCAAATGATGCCTTGGCTCCAGAGTCTACACCTTAGCTACTACATTCTATTCCCTTTCAGAAAGAATTAAGTAGGTGTTGGGTTATCAAGGGAGAAGTGATCTTTGTGTGGTGAAATTCTCACCTTTCATGAGGGAAACCTGGATTTGATTCCCACCCAAAGCATCTCATACACAGCCAACACTCATAGGTCTGTAGAGCCTTGTTTGTTGCTATGATGCTAAACAGCCTTCATTGAAATGTCCAGACTAAGACTAGGTTGAAGGCCTTGCTCCCTACTCCTGAAAAATCAGCTAATGACAACCCTATGGATTATAACAGTTCAATCCATAGCCCATCATGAGGATGATGCATGACTGGTTGGCATTTCATTCAGTCATACATTTAGTCAGCAGCATTCTGGTTGATTTGACAGCTACTAAAAACAACAACAAGAATTTAAAAAAAGAAATAGTAAAATATTCCAATAGGGAAGGGGAATTTTAGCAGCAAAAACTTCAAAGCAGGAGTAAATATGGCAGATTGTTTAGTATAGAAACCTATGAAGGAAAACATGAGGACTATGGTTAAATAAGCCAGAGAGGTATCAGTTGAATGCATATCTTGAATTCCAACCTTGTAAGCAAGAATCTAACCACCAAAGGCCCTACTTTGGTACTTTAGGGTAAGTATTGGACTGGTAACGACAAGATCAATTGCTCAAATCCCCCAGCTGCTCCTTGGAAATCCTGTATAGGTTACTATATTGTTGTTGTTGTTAGGTGCCACTGAGTCAGCACCAGCTTATAGCGACCCTATTCACAATATAATGAAACACTGCCTGATCCTGGGCCAACCTCACAATTGTTGCGACACTTGAGCCTATTAATGCTGCCATTTTACTAATCCATCTTGCTGGGGGTCTTCCTCTTTTTCTCCGACCCTCCACCTTACCAAACATGATATCCATCTCCAGCGACTGGTCACTCCTGACAATATGTCAATTAGAGCCAATTTGCCAGCACTTAACAACAACAAGCGTGCTCCTTGGAGGCCAGGATGGCTAAGCTTCGTCTCTCCTACTTTGGACATATTGTCCGGAGGAAACAATCGCTGGAGAAGGATGTCATGCTGGGTAGGGTGCAGGGTCAGAGAAAAAGAAGAAGACCCCCAACGAGATGGATCAGCCAGGTGGCATCATTGATGGACTCAAGTGTGGCAGCGGTAGTGAGGTTGGCCCAGGATCGAACATTGTTTCGTTCTGCTGTGCATGGGGTCGCTATGAGTCGGTTCCGACTCGATGGCACCTGACAACAACAACAAAACAACATGAGATATTATAAAACTAAGTTGAAATGCTTAAACGTGCTCAAATAAAATAAATATTAATGCTTAAAACTAGTTCATCATCCTAGATATTGTGAGGTTGGACCAGAACCAGGCAGTGTTTCGTTCTGTCATGCATAGAGTAGCTATGAGTCAGTACCAACTCAATGGTGCCCAACAACAACAAGAGAAACTTTAATACTGTAGCATCTTAGTACCAGGAGTCATTTATACATTCTGTTTGTAGAGAAGCCAAATGTAGATCAATTGATATCTATCTTGTAACTCATCCGTCACCTAAAAAATGAAAAATGCATACATTTAAACCAAGCATTATCACACAATATTTCAATGGATTACTTTTGAATTCTAAATTAACTAATTAAGGATATTTTCCTCCTGATTAAAATTCATCATGAATTCAAATTACAACAGAAAATATTTACAGTGATTAAACATGATTATCAAAAATCCTTCTCATATCACTTTGTATCAGGATAGAATATGAGCATTCAAAATACAATCAAGTTCTAGTGCTGACTCCCGAGCTAGAAATAAAGGAAGAGAGAGAGCAAACATGAAATTGAAGAATGGTTAGAAATGAAAATCCAGCCATGCAGAAAGACTCCGAAACCAAACAAATGAGGAGATGTCATCTACTGGTGCTAATGGGACTACCAGCTCACAAGCTCACCCAGAATGCCGAATTGATAGGAAAGAGCTAAGTAAATGGGATAGTTCTATTGGAAATGAAAGAAGACTGGGTTACAATGCTTCCAATTTTAGACAGCAATTTAGCAAATTTGAATCCCTTGCAAGCTATTCTATTTGTAGCTTGGAGCAGGGTTCTGAAACATGTTTGTCCTGACAGATCCTGTTTGTATGGGAGATGAGTAGCAAGTGATTTGCAACTATTCATAATTACGGTACAGAAATTTAGAATGATGTACTTCTTGAATGCCAATCAGAATTGATTCAATGTTATCCCAATTATAAGGTCCCTCTCATTCACTTGTAATTCATTTCAGAAGCAGGAGTGAAAGAAGTGGAGTCAGATTATGGGGATAATTACACCCAACCTGCTGTTCTTTTGTCTATTCTGTAGCACATACTGACAAATCATAAATGATGTAGGATTATAGTTAATCTGACAGTACTAGAGAATGAAATTATTCATCTCAGTGTGAACTGGGAAGCACACACATGACTAAGAACCACAGGTCTAAAACAGTCTCCCCATCACAGTCCCTGAACAGACAGAATGCGCTATTATGTTTCTTCCAAACTCCCAAAGTCCACTTCATGCTTCCACAGCCTTCACCACAACTGTAGCAATTTATCTCCTCCCTCTCTTCTGTCCCCATTGTCTGTTCCTCCTTTCTATTATTTGAAATAGAGAATAAATTTAACCAACTATCTTATCATTTGAAGTCACAAATATTTGTCCAAAAATATAGGTGCAATAAATAAACAATTACATTAAGATTTAAAATGGCAAATAATGTCTGATTATTTTAATTTACTATCAAGATCAATGGCTATTTTTGTGGATTCTAACTGTGTAGGCCACTTACCACTCACTCTGGTACTACATGCTGTGTGCAGTGGGGCAGAAAAATGCTGAATGATGTAAGACCTATTTCTGCTGAGTTTTCAAAAACATTTTTTTTTTATTTTTTTGGGGGAAATACATTAAATTAATAAGCAGTGATTGCTAGGCAGGGGAGTGATACATCTCAGTTTCCCTGGAGAAAGATCAGTTTCCAACGATTGCCCTAGCTTAGCCATTTACTAACAGCCCTTTTCCTCCCATGAGTGGTTCACTTTAAATGACACAGGGTTACCCTCCACCATGGTGACAATTTGTCTCTTGAACTAAACTGTCTGGATTAAAGACTAGCTACAGCTCATTTTGGCCAGATTATGGTGGACATATTATTTGGTCTCATAGGCCTTTGGTTTTCTTGACTGTCAAGTAGGGGCAATAAAAGTGCTTCTTTGGGATTCTTGTGAAGATTGAAAAAATCAAATATTTAAAATACTTAGCCGAGTACTTTGATAGCCATAATAATTCTCATCAGCAAAGATACAGCTCCCATTGAGACAATTCCAACTTGTGGAGAGCTCAGGTATGTCATGTGGTACCCTATGGAGTACCACAAATCAGCTATTTATACTCCATAGGGTTTAAATAGCTGACTTGTGGTAAGCAGATTGCCAGATCTTTCCTCCAACAGACATCTGGCTAAGCCTGAACCACCAACCTTTCAGTTAGTTGCTGAAAAAGTTAACCATCTAAATCACGCAGGAACTTGTAAGATACTTCACTGATTGTAACCTCAACTCAAACACAACCTTCAGAGTAGGTCAGGTTCCATTCCACAGCAATACACACACCCCTCCCAGTAGAGATTAAGGAAAGAATCCAGTCAATAAACATACATACTTATTCGATGCCACCCACCATGTGTCAGATACAATGTCAAGGACCATCCACATCAGGTTCTTTTCTTATTCTATTCTCCCCTTGAAAACAGAGAATGTGTGTTGCTTATTTGTTTAGTATGTTTTATTTGTTTCCAAGTATCTATAGAACTGAACTGCAGAGAAGAACAGAAGACCATCTCTGCCTCCTGGAATGATTTATGACAAAAGTCAAATTTATGTTGGACATTCAGTGTGGGAGGGTTTTGACAGACAGGGAAAGAGAAATGTGTCATTCTCCAAGGGGCATAAATTGTTAAACTAGAAAAAGAATCTGAAAGTGCTCAGTAAATCTGAGAGCACTCTGTATATCTAATTATAAGCAAAGTGGAGAACTGGGACTTACAGTTCTACTTCCATAAAATCTGCCAAAGAGTCTATAATTGGCCTATTCCCTCGCTGTCCTCTACAGTCAAGCTTGAAATTTACCCCATTTGCCTCTTTCATGTTGTAAGTGTCTTTAAGACAGTTCTGACTCATAGTTATACTGTGTAAGATTTCTGAAAAGTGTCTGGTAGATTTGAAACTGCCAAACTTGGGTTTAGCAGTTAAGTTCTTATCCTACAGTGCCACTCCAGGACTCTTACCATAAAATAACTAAGTGACTATACCTGGACCCATATGTATCTGAAGTCATGGACTTGTTCTGGACCTATCTTGCTAAAAAGTTGTAGGCAAAACAAATATTTAAGTTCAATCGAATCTGAAATGCATGGTGGGAGCTACCTATTTAGGGAAATTCCATAGTGAGTCTTACTATAAAGCACATTCAATATATTAACAGAACAAATCACATTTATTAATCCATTTTGTTTCCAAACCTAGAATGCCACCGAGGAAATTCTATAAAAATTAAACCAGAGTAGCATATTCTTCTCTCTCTTTCATTATTCCTCACTGTCTCACACACACACCTGCCAATGATTCAAGTCTTGTAAGATGCAGAACTTTTCAAAAATTTAAAAGCTCAAGTTTCCTCACCTTCTTTACCTAGAAATTTCCAAGTTAAGCTTCAAACTATTTTTCAAAAAGAAATATATTAAGAGTTACATTTCTGAAAATATTATGAATATAGCCTCAGTCTTGGATATGAACCTAAAATACTGGGCATAGTGCCTGGCATATATCAAGCACTTGATGAATTGTGTTTATTTGAAGTATCATTATTAGACAAAGAAAATAGGAGAAAAAGGATTATAGTAAATCCTAAACTTGGCATCCCGGTGTGATGTTGTAGGATAAGCACTGGAATGCTAATCTCAAGATCAAGGGTTCAAAACCACCAGAAGCGTCTCAGAAACCCTATACAGGGTCACTGTAAGTCAGAACTGATTTAATAGCACTTTATGATAACAACAACAATAAGACTAAGTCCAGGATAATACAAATAAAAGAAGCTATTTAGGGGTAATATTTGAAATAATGGTTAATTTCTCAGAGACAGACAAGGAGAGTGGCTTTAGTGTTGGGATGAACTACATGATCAGTGGGAAGGACCATGTTTACAAGGACAAGCAGCACTGAGAAATTAGTCCTTCCACTGCACCTTGGGTCTGGCTGGTTGAATCACAGCTTTGTCCTCATCAGCCTACATAAAGATACAGGATTTTAGGAACCATGAAGAAAACTGCTAGAAGCTAACAAACTTTGGCTGAAAAAATAGTAATCCTGCTATCCTGGGGGATTGATATGAGTTAAAATCTAGTAACAAGAAGTTAGATTTAGAAGGAGCTGAGAAGATACATAATCTATAGTAGATACCAATGATCCTGTGGTGTGGCTCTGTGGGTTAATGTGTTGGACTGCCAAGTCATTTGAATTATAAGGTCGGTGGTTCAACCTCACCAGTTACTCCTTGGAAACCCTCCCTATACAGGCTTGTTATGGGTCAGAACAAACTCAACGGCAGTTAACAACAACAACATGGTGTTCAATGTTATTGTTGCTGTGTGCCGAGTTGGTTCTGACCCATAGCACTCCTATATAGAGTTTCCGAGAGTGACTTATGAGTTTTAACTACTGACCTTCCACTTACCAATACAGTGCTTATCATACAGTGGCAAACCAAGGCTCATGATGTTTAATTTGTTGTTGTTAGGTACCATTGAGTTGATACTGACTCATACCTGTATAGGGTTTCCAGGAGCAGCTGGTGAGCTTGAATCACCAACCTTGTGGTTCAAAGCAAACTTGAAGTCTAGGTCTTTAACCCACAGTGCCACAATAGCCTTTGGGGTGCCTTTTAACCCTTCTTGAACTTTCACACTAGCTGACAGTTGAAAAGAAATCTGAATTACAATCACTTGGGCCTTTGAAAAACATATAATCATAAAGTACATTTCACCAGGTTCAGAGGAAGTTCAGCAACATGCAGATGTAATTTCAATTGCAAAAGTCATAAGAAAACACTTTATTTTCATTGTAATAAAGATAACTTACTAAAAAAAAAAAAAAAGATTAGTGCAAATGCAGTAACAAAGCATTAAGGGAGACTGATCTAATTTAGAGGGGAAGTGGGAGAAGACACTAAAGGAAAAGGATCAGAAATCCAAATGCATGTTCTGCAGATGAGGAGAAGCACTGAAGTACTGAATTTCATATTAGGAACTTCCACAGCAAACCCTAGTAATACCTTACAGCAACGAAGTAGGCATTTCGATCACAGTGTTACAGCAGCATTTATATCCTGATCCAGAAATACAAAAAAGCTCAAGTCTCAAAGGCTTTAGATTGGAAGGTGAAAGTTAGAATAAGAACTCTGCTCATTCAAAAGTTATAAGCAGCTCATATAAATATCCCCAAATAGAGAAAATCCATATTACATTAAGAAAGTTAATAAAATACAGAAATTCTCATACTTTATTAAGTTAAAAAGAAAAAAAAATGATAAAGGCCCTGTCATGGATTTGTCAAAAAACACAAACATATGCTTGTTTTGTGCATAGAAAATGATAAAAATATATGAATCAAAAAGTTAACAATGGTTAACTCTGGTGATAATTGATGGATTTTGTTTTCTCCTTTGTGTATATTTATATCATATACAAGTTCTATAGTAAGCATGCATTTCTTTTGCAATCAGAAAAAGTGTACGCTTAACAGTGGAACTAAAAACACATCCTTTATTAGGAGTTCTATGGGAGCTAATGTCAGGGATCCATATAAGCATTATACTAGTTGTTTAGTGACATTGAGTCAGTTCTGACCCACAGTGACCCTGTATAGGGTTTCTGAAGAGAAGTTGGTGGGTTTGAACTGCCAATTTGAGGTTAGCAGACCAGTGCTTATCCTATAGCATTGCACCAGGACTCAGGGATATATGAGAAAATATAATTTACTTAACTGTGTCTTACAAAGATAATTACACATAAACTTAACTTAGATATAAGCATATGGACATGCATTCTAAAGAGGATTTAATGAAGTTTATTAAAAATATATATAATGAGGCAGGGCTTGATGACAACTAGGGTGGAGGGGCAGTGAAGTTCGCCTTCAGTGATACCACAGAATACCAGCCAAATGCAGATCCAGGGCAGAGCTTCAAAACTCGGAACCACAGAGATAGGAATATTTACAATATTTGAAGGCTTATAGCTAGTGGAACTTGTAGCAAAAGTAAGAAATCTCGTACTTTTGAATCTACTAGACTCTGCGGTTAGGAGCTGACAACTTGGGTGCAAACAAACAGCAAGACCAAGCCGGGGAGCAGACACACCACAGAAAAAAGCCGCAGGAACCTCACAACAAAGGTGGACAATACACTCTGTTGGTTTTGCTTTGTTCTGACTTTTCTTTTTGGTGTCTCTTCATTGGCCATCCACTGTTTGCACAATTCCATTCTGGTGACTAGAGGGGGTGCCTGAATGACTGGACACACCCCACCATCAGCACTGGTGGGTTCTTCTGTCATACATGTGCACTGATAGTTTCAGCCCAAGAGCTAGCAATGAACTGTTATTCTTTTAATACGGAAAAGCCAGAACAAGGGGTGTAAGAAAGGGAAAGAGAGTTTAAATAGAAAACAGGCCAAACATTAAATTAAATCCTGAGGTACAGCATAACAACCAACAGTGGCAGTGGCATCTTGAAATCTCTCAGGCAGCTTCGAAGACAAGAAGCTCAAAGAGGACATTAAAGTCATACTCTTATTAAGCTACTACCTTTTTTTTTTTTTCCTTCTCTCCCTCCTCTCCCTTTTCTGAGATTATAGACTACAGTATCCAGTCTAGGTAGTTTTTTTTTTTGTACTTGTTGTTGTTGGTTTGGTTTGGTTTGCTTTTTTGCTGTTGTTGTTTTCTTGTTTTATGATCCCCCTTCTGCCTTTGGGGAACTCTTTCTCTCCCTATATTACTCAAGAAGAGACAGCATCTGCTGCCATATAGTCAACACTCTATAAAACACCAAAATCCAGGCAAGAACCAATACCAACTGCCATATACCAGGGACGCAGGCAACACCTGTGAAAGTTATTTTTGAGTTA
>NW_006408601.1:12353372-12389916 GCF_000296735.1 Chrysochloris asiatica | reverse complement strand
TGAAATCTTTCAAGAAAGTGAGGCGGCATAAGAGGCACTCACTCATCTCTGCCAAGAAATTTGGAAGACAACTATCTGGCCGACTGATTGGAAGAGATCTATATTTGTGCCCATTCCAAAGAGAGGTGACCCAACTGAATGTGGAATCTGACTTATAGGAACCCTATATAGGGTTTCTGAGGAGCAACTGATGGATTTGGACCATCAGCACTGTGGTTCAAACCGACACTATAGTCAAGTGCTTATCCTATAGTGCTACACTAGGACTCCAAATTGTGACTTGAAATATTGGATAAGGACCCTTTTAGCTATTGTTAAGTGCCATCAAGGTGTTTCTGACTCATAACAACACTGCATATGGTTTCTAAGGACCAGCTGTGTGGTTAGCAGTCCAGTGCTTACTCAAAGATGCCACACCAGGACAAGAGGGACCCCTGGGGGTGGTGAATTTATATCAACAGGGATGAACGACTCCAAAAAGGAGGGTGGTAAAAGTTACGTAGCTTGGAGGATGAAATCAATGTCACTCAATGGTGCATATAGAAACTGTTGAGAATCGGTGTATGTTTTGGTATGTATTTTCTAAACAACTAATAAAAAAATTATATTTCAAAATGAAACTATTTAGAGAAGAGATAAGATCTAGTGCAAGTCCATCTTATGCATCCCATGAAACCGCTTCATAAAGGAAATAGAATAAAACACTTCAAAATGAGACAGAAGTCAGAGGTTTTTATTCCTCTTTCCATTCTCTTAGCAAAAATTCATCACAACAGAAGATTCTGAGTGCTCTGAAAAAGAATTATAGCATTTTTTAAGCTTACTCTATTTTTAAAAGGCAAAATAACTAATGGCATTTTTATAGTGTCATGATTATTCCCAGAAGTGGGCCAGTGGAGCACTCTGAATAAGAGCTATGAAGGATGATATATCCAATTTACATAGCAAAAAAAAAAAAAAAAACCACAGGAGAAAACAGGACTTGGCCAGTGCAAGTATCTTTGGCTAAATGAAGGAACACACTAAAACCCAGTAATCAGATACTTGGGGTGGGTACTTAAAGACTCAGATTAGCTTACTGAGACTGAGTTAAAAATTTATGGGTAGAATTCTTAGATTCACAAAATTGCTCTGGTATTCAATGAACTCTGGTGTGGTGCTGTGAACTAATGCACTAGATTGCGAAGTTGGTTTCAACTACAAGGTCAGAGGCTCAAGCTCACCATCTGCTCCTTGGAAACCTTTTAAAGTATCTCCATGGGTTGGAAGTGACTCAATGGCACTTAACAACAATTTCTACTTCAGTCATTTCATTCTCTTAAATTTTGCAAGGTAATTAAGCAACCTTTTCTCTCATTCTTATCATTAAAAAGGAGAGAGGAAAAAAAAATTGTAAAGCTCATAAATAAAAACTACTTTTTCATTTACATCTATTTGAAATCAGGCACAACGCCCAAACTTTACATTTTCTTAGCAGCAGCTCTGTAGGATAAGCATTGAACTGCTAACTACAAGATCAGTGGTTCAAACTCACCAGACACTACTTAGAAACTCTATATAGGGTCACTATGAGTCAGAACTTCCTCTACAACACTTTACAATAGCTCACAAACCCTTCTTCACCACTGTTGATTTACTTATTACCAATGTCACCCAGATGATCCCGATCCCCAAGGGTTAAAAAACAATCTTCCTTTAACAGCCTTCCCATCATGCTCCATCCATCCATCCCCAATGCAGTTCAATAGGTTGAGATTTAAGCTCCTGAACAAGGCACCAGGAATTGATGGAATAAAAATTGAAATCTTTCAAGAAAGTGAGGCAGCACAGAAGGTATGCACTCATCTCTGCCAAGAAATTTGGAAGACAATTATCTGGCCAACTGAATGGAAGAGATCCATATTTGTGGCCATTCCAAAGAGAGGTGACCCAATGGAATGTGGAAATCATTGGACAATCTCTTTGATATCCCATGCAAGTAAAGTTTTGCTAAAGGTAATAGAGAAACAGCTACAATCATACATTGACAGAGAACTTCCAGAGGTTCAAGCCAGATTCAGAAGAGGCCGTGGATTGAGGGATATCATTGCTCACGTCCGATGGATCTTGGCTGAAAGCAGACACTATCAGAAAGATGTTTACCTATGCTTTATTGACTACACAAAGGCTTCCGATTGTGTGAATCATGACAAGCTATGGACAACATTGTGAAGTATGAGTATTCCAGAACACTTAATTGTACTCATGAGGAATCTGTACATGGACCAAGAAGCAGTTGTTCAAACAGAACATAGGAACACTGAATGTTTTAAAATTAAGAAAGGTGAGTGACAAGGTTGTATTCTTTCACCATACTTATTCAACCTGTATGCTGAGCAAATAATCCAAGAAGCTGCGTTCTATTAAGAAAAACATGGCATCAGGATTGGAGGAAGACTCATTAACAACCTGAGATATACAGATGATACAACCTCGCTTGCTGAAAGTGAAGAGGACTTAAAACATCTACTGATGAATATCAAAGAGCACAGCCTTTGGTATGGATTACATCTTAATGTCAAGAAAACAAAAATCCTCACCACTGGACTAAGAAACAACATTCTTATCAATGGAGAAAAGATTGAAGCTGCCAAGAACTTCATTCTTCTTGGATCAACTATCAACACTCAAGGAAACAGCAGTCAAGAAATCAGATGATGTATTGCATTAGGCAAATCTGCTGTACAGACCTTTTAAAAAGTATTGAAGAGCAAAGATGTCAGCTTGAGAACTAAGATGCGCCTGACCCAAGCCATGATATTTTCAATAACCTCATATGCATTCGAAAGCTGGACAGTGAATAAGGAAGACCATAGAAGAATTGATGCTTCTGAGTTATAGTGTTGGAGGAGAATACTGAAAGTGTCATGGGCTGCCAAAAGAACCAATAGATCTGTTTTGGATGAAGTGCACCTAGAGTGCTCCTCGGAGGCCAAGATGGCCAAACTTCGTCTCTCATACTTCAGGCATATTGTCAGGAAGGACCAGTCACTGGGGAAGGATATCATGTCTGGTAAGGTGGAGAATCAGAAAAAAAGAGGAAGACCCCCAATGAGATGGTTTGGCCAACTAGCAGCATTGATGGACTGACTCAAGCATGACAACAATTATGAGGTTGGCCCAGGATCGGGCAGGGTTTTGTTCTGCTGTGCGTAAGGTTGCACTATGGGTTGGTACCAACACAATGGCACCTAACAACAACAAAGCACCTGGTATTTCTGAAAAACTCAAGCGTCAGCATCAATTTACTCTCCCAGGTCTTACTTTTCCCTAGACAGGTTTACTCCTTCTTTCCTTACACTTTCCAAGCGTAATCCCTTGACATTATACCAATTTCTATTACTGTCCTTTCACAGTAGCGCATGCCTCTCTTCCTGGAGTAGAAGCATCCTGGTTATAGAGC
Organism: Chrysochloris asiatica; assembly: GCF_000296735.1. Lineage (NCBI taxonomy): Eukaryota > Metazoa > Chordata > Mammalia > Afrosoricida > Chrysochloridae > Chrysochloris > Chrysochloris asiatica. Next base: position 12,386,474 of record NW_006408601.1, on the reverse strand, counting down.
AGCTGTGATTTGCATCTTTCTGAATCTTCATGTCTCAATTATATTGTTGAGTTGAATTAAGGCATATAATTATACAGACAAAAGTACACATTACGCAAACTAGTAGCTGTTGTCCACAGTACTCAGAAAGTGACAAATATGTACACAGTCTGAGTCTGTTCAGTCCCAGTATGATACTCCATACCACTTAACTAATGACTTGGTTATGCCTTATACATGGAAGATTGTGAAGGTCAGACTCTATTGCTCTTAAAACCCTATATATTCTTGGGGAATATATAGGGTTTATCCTTTTATCCATCAAATTTGGTTATACCAGAAAAGGATAAATGTGCAAACACTATAGCACTTTAAGACAAACTAACAAGGAAGACGCATCTGAATCTTGAATTATATTAATTTAGCTGTCCTTAGGAGATGTTCTGCCCTTTCTTGTCTCTAACGTATACCCTAAGAGGCAGTTCACCCCTCATCTCTGCTCCAACCAGCTCCACCCTTTCTCCAACCAGCCCATGTTAAAGCAGAAAAATTAAACAAACCAAGCCTAAAGAAACAAAAATGCTGGCCTAAGTGTAAAACTCTCTTTCCAGAGGCAAGTTTGGAGAGGGGACTATACTTGTTAGAATTGTACTGTCCAACATGGTAGCTTGACACATGAAATGTGACCAATCTGAATGAAAATGTACTACAAGTTTAAATGACATGCCATACTTCAGAAAATGTACTACAAGTGTACAACTACACATCATATTTTAAATACTCAGTGCAAAAAAAAAAAAAAACAAAAGAAGAAGAAAATGAAGAAAAAAGGATATAAAGTATCTCAGTATTATATATTGAAGGCATGCTGAAATGATAATACAGTAAAACCAGAGAAAGCCAGAATGTGCACAAGACAGAAACCTGTCAGAAAAGAAAAATGCTCATATTTTACTTGAAAAGAAATGACAAATAAGTGGTAAAACTGTGACCTGTCAAAGGCAGAAGGCCCTTTGAGTCCCATCTCTCGGCAGTTTCACTGATAGTTGGGCTTGTTGTGGAGGTGGTTAGGGGACACAGAGTTTACTCCAACTCATGAATATGTGATGACTAGCAGAAAAGAATGTTGCTGAATCCTGAGCCATTTTCACGATCAGGGATACACTTGGGTGACCATTGTTGTGGTTAATGCATCCATTTATTTTCACTGACCCTCTACTTTACCATCCATGATGTCCTGGTGTAGTGATAAGTCTTTCCTGGTAACATATCCAGAGTGAGTGAGCCAAATTATCATTATCCTTGATTCTAAGGAGCATCCTGATTGTATTGCTTTTAAGACATATCTGTTTGTTCATATGGCAGTCCACAGTACATTCAATATTCTTTGCCAACAATTAGAAAGTGGTATTTCTTCTTGCATCTTCTTTTTTCATTGTCCAGCTTTCACTTGCATGGGAGGTGACTGAAAACACTATGACCTGTGTCAAGCATGCTCTTACTCATTAAAGTACCATTTTTAGCTTCTTAAATTTTAAAGAGGTATTTTGTAGCAGGTATTTGGGATACAGTGTGCTAAATAAAAGTTATTATTCACTTCACTTGTGTCTTTACTTTTTAAAATTTGATTAATCAAATTTTTAATTATATATTTGGCTTTCATTGTATGTCTACCGAATAGTGTCCCTATGGTGTCTGGAAGGTGCTCTGGTAGCGTAGTGGTTGCAAGTCAGACTGTTGCAGTTCCATGGGAGAAAGATGAGGCTTTCTGCTCCTGTAAAGATTTACAGCCTCAGAAACCCTATACAGGATCACTATGAATCAGAACCAATTCCATGGTACACCACCACCACCACCACCTAGGAGCCTGGAGGAAATAGGGAAGGAGATCAGAAGAAACAAATGAACCATCTAGATAAACGATAAGAAGTCTTGGGGTCACAGAGGGCAGGGCAGCAGTTTCCTAAAGGGACTCTGAAATGAGCTCTTCTGCATACTATTATCGTCTCCACTTTTTAGGTTACTTTAAATATTTCAAGATTCAGGTTTTGTTGCTGCTTCTGAGAATATATATAGCAAAACTCACAGTTCAACTGTTTCTGTATGAACAATTCAGAGGCACTGATTACACTCTTCAAGTTGCACAACATTTCTCATCCTCCTCTTCTAAGTTGTTCCAGATACATTTTTAAACCTATAAATAATAAACTGTGATGTACTGATAAAGATCAGTGTGGGTGAGAAGGGCAATAAGAGGTGAAAACCATAGTTAAAATAGCAAATCCATGAAGACTATACATGTTTAAATTAAAGGGTTATTTAAAATCAGAATACCAGGACTAAAAGAACTTTATGTCCTGAAGAAATTGCAGTAATGCATGCAGGTAGAAGAATATGACCTTTCCTTCTGGAGTTAGAAGAAAGCAGTATGAATTGGGTAGCAAATCCTAAAGAAACATTAATGTGTATGTTTCCTTTGTTTCCATGAAAACACGGATTAGTCTAGTTTCTTTTGCCTTGAAATAAAATATCCATTGCTCAAAACTTGCTGAAATATTCATAAATTAATTACATTCCCTGAAAGCTCCATTTGTTTCCATTAAACAAAAGAATAAAGAGATCTCAAATGTTATGATTACATGCACGCAGACATAAGCACTAGTTATGGAATATCAAAAAAATACAAATTGCTAATGGATTCTAGAGACTAGTGTAGTTGGACAAACCCTGCTGCTTTACACTATTATGCAGGGGGGGAGGGGAATGGACAGGCACACAATTAAATGAAAACATCCCACACACTGAAACACGATTTAAAATTTTAAAAAGCCTTTCTATTCTGAATAATTAACCTAGAGAACACCACATCAGATGATATCTTCACAAATAACAGAAATTTCAAACAATACTCAGGCATTTGTGACAGGATCTACAGAAATAGTAGCTTAGAAAAATGTCCTCCAACCAAGAGCCAAAAATAGTCCCAACTGAGGACACATTGATGTTTCTTGCATGATACAACACTACAGTTTTTGATGCTTTAAATTACCTCCTGAGGTTTTATCCTCCATAAAAAAATTAAAAAATAAAAATCAGGCAGAGACTTCCTTTATTTTCTTTGAACAGACTAATATGCTTATCCTTAATAACGTCCTAATGTAGCTATTCGGTGAAAAACAAGAAAGGAAGAAATGTAGCTGTCATTTCTGTAGATTAGGTAGTTAGGGAAAGGAACTGTCCAGAAGAAAGTACTAAAATCATGAGGGATCACTGAATTCTGCTATCAGGTCCTGGAATATCATCCAGTCCTGAGAGTGAACTAATGCTGAATACACCAGATAAAGTGGGTGTGAGTCTTGAACTGGATACACTTAGTAGGTAGATCAGGTAGCATATGGACTCCATCACAAGTTCTGAGAGAATGGCTAGTTGATAGTGCAGTTGATTTTTGTGTAGTTGCTGCAACTGAGCATCCTTACTACATAGCAAGTATCTCAAGACTGATTGGAGTGAATGGCCAGTCTTATTTTATAGATGACAAAGAGAACAATTATGTCTCAACAGGTAGCACTGGATCACTGAAACACAGTGTAGCACTTAAGCACAGACAATTAGATGCTCTCTCCTCAGGTCTTTGCCTCTTGAGAGATGCAAAGGCATTAACCTTCAGATCTGAGACTTCAACTGCATGATGCAGAAAATAGAGGGTCAGTAAAACCAGATAGACAGTGACACAGTGGTACAACGGTGGCATCCATGGTGTCAACAACAGACCATTTCTAAAGCAAGATTTTAAATGTGCATTTACTCTATGCTTCCACACTTCCTGTCACACCCATCCCTATCATCATTCCAATATATTTCTTTTCTGTTTAAATTAATCACACTCAGGTCTATTATAGTAACTCCAATGGTGAAACTGTACAGGATTTATAATTTGGAAATCTAAGCTGGAAGCATCAGTAGTGTGAGTCAAGAGAAAAAGGGATCTAAGTCCTAAGCTAAAGGTGAAGTCAGACTTCCAATGTGTGACTGATAAAAGTAATACAGATGCTAATGGAAACTTCATCAAGATAGGGATTTGACTGAAAAAACAGGACCCAGCGACAATAGAGCTGTAAGAGGGCTAGAATATTAGAACTGAGGCATGGGATCAAAACTTAATCAGCAATATTCTGCATGCTATGTTGAGTATAAAAGAATATCATAATGTGATCTGGGACAAGTTAAGACCTTTCTCAATTCCTTAATTTATTAGTCTGCTAAAATGTAACTACTATATGCCCAAATTCAGTAAACAAGAGAGATAATATACATAAAAGCATTAAGCTTTTCATGAAAAATGCCATGATATAAAGGCAAGATTTCATTACTATGAAATAAAGAAATGTTAATCGAATAGAGGCAACAGAACCAAATTTTCTTGATACTCAATATCATCATACTTATAGGACATGTGAATAAAACAGATATGATATAAAAGCTGAAAAAACATTTTCTAAATTCAAAGACTATGCCATAGTACATTGCATTCACCAACTGGAAAATCTAAAACATCATGTGGAGACACAAAGAGTTGAAGAACAAAAGAATGGAATGTCAAGGTGGTGAGAACACATCAAAGGATGACACATTTATATAAAGTATGATTAGAACATAGTAGGACACACTCCTGTATGATGACCAGATACTAGTTTAAAAACTATTTTAAGCATTATATTTCATTTTCACATCTTATTTAATCCTCTCAACTATGCGATGCAACAAGATCACAGTCAGACTAAGTTTACAAATGAGAAATCTGAAGCAGAGAGGTTAATCTGATAATCCAATGCCTTAAAATTACTAAGAGTTTGAAAGTAGGATTTGTACCCAAGCATCCTAGCTCGAGTTTATTCTCTAAATCTCTGTGTTATATTGCTTCTAGAAGAAGAAAAATGAGTTATTGAAGAGTAAAGACATCAAAAATATGAATTTAAAATTGAACAACTAACATGGGTAGGGTGGAGGGTCAGAGAAAAAGAGGAAGACCCCCAACGAGATGGATCAGCCAGGTGGCATCATTGATGGACTCAAGTGTGGCAGTGGTAGTGAGGTTGGCCCAGGATCGGACTTTGTTTCGTTCTGCTGTGCATGGGGTCGCTATGAGTCAGTTCCGACTCGATGGCACCTGACAACAACAACAACAAGATGGATGTGGTGAAAACAGATAGGAAAGGACTCTTTTGATTCAATAGTGAGTAAATGCTATCATGAATAATTGTGATTGTCACACTGCAAAGCTAGAAGTTGTGTAACTAAGTGGGGAGTAGTTCATATTCAGTTCAGAAACAAAGGACCCCTAGGACCATCAAGAGAGAAGAGCATGAGAGGAACATGGGACCCTAACTAGAGAAACAGTGACACCAGAGATGGAGGCAGAGGTGATGGCATAGAGAGATAAAGCAGCTGAGGACTCTAACCTCAAGAAAAGAGAAAGGCTATGTGCTGGTGGCCAGAAGGCTGGCTTGCAGAATGAATACTTTGGTTGTTTAAATGATTATATATTCCTGAGTGTTTCTGTGTACATACAAAACAAAAAATCAAAGGGAATAGAAGTAAATACTGTTAAATAATGGTGCATGGAGTGGATTGTAATCATTGCAATGAAACAAAATACGATAGGATGAGTGCAAAACCGATGTTCTCCCATGTAAATTATCACTCAATTCACAAGAAAAACTTCAAGAAAATAAAAAAAGACTTCAGTGAGTTGATGGAAAGACTCTTTGATGCCTCCTCATATGTTCATGCTCATTGTTTCTGAACTCCTAACACATTCATTTACCCCCATCCCTCTTCATAATCTCCACTAGTTGTTGTTAAGTGCTGCCAAGTCATTCATGACTTAAAGCAACCCTATGTAGGGTTTCCAAGAAGCAGCTGGCGAGTTTAAATGGTCTACTTTGTTGTTTGCAGTCCAGTGCTTATCCTATAGTGTTACAACAGGACTCCACTAGGGTTTCTAAAGTTCTCTTTCGCCCACCGTTTCCAAATTGCACAACTGATCTCCACATTCTCATCACTAAACTCCTCTGCCCATTGTATAGTTTCCTTGGTTAGCAGTTCCTCCATCCACCCAGAATCTGAAAAGTTACTCTCTGCTCATTTTTCACTATTCCATAAATGCCCAATGTTTTAACAAGCATGATGACCTTCTTCAGGGATCAATCTCTCCTAATACTATGTCCAAAGGACATACATGAGATGAAGTCTTGCCATTCTTGCTTCCAAGGAATATTCTGGATGTACATTGTTAGTTCTTCAGGAAGTCCTGGTCTATTTTGTATTCTTCATCAGCACCATAACTCACATGCATCAATTGTTCCTTTGACCTTCCTTACTTATTGTCCTTTCGCATACATATAAAGTGATTTAAAAATACCACGGCTTGAGTCAGGCACACTCTGGTCCTCAAGGTGAGTTCTTGGATCTTGAATACTTTAAAGAAGTCTTTTGCAGCAGATTTGTCTAAGACAGTATGTCATTTGATTTCCCGACTTCTGTTTCCACAGACATTGATTATGGATCCAAGTTAAAAAAAAAAACAAAAAAAAACTCCTTGACAACTTCAGTCTTCTCTGTTTATCTTGTTGCTTATTTGTCCAATTGTAAGAATTTTTGTTTTTCTTTGTGCTAAGAAATGATCTTCAGCAACTGATACTATTTTTTTAATATAAATTTCCTTCATTCATAAAATGTTGATAACATGTATTCCATTAACGTATCATTGTAAGGTTATATAATGTATTAAGGTGTCTAACAGAGTATCATACACATTCTAGGTACAAAACAAGTGCTGTTTTGTACCTAGAAACAGCCCCTAAATCCCCTATTGACCATAAGCTACAGGAAGAGTGGTGGTGTTGTTAAGTGCCTTGGAGTCGGTTCTGACTCATAGCAACCCTGTAAAGCATTTCCAAGGAACAATTGGTGGGTTTGAACTACTGGTGGTTAGCAGTTTGAACTACTTGTGGTTAGCAGTCCAGTGCTTATCCTACAGCACCATAGATTAATCCTTTCACTGTTGTATCACCAATATGGTATCTGATACATTGCAGTGCTCAATAACCATTAAATGAAATGAATAAGTCTTTTCTATATTTTTTAAATGAAGCTGTTTTAATCTGGATGAACCTTTATTTGATAAAAGTATTAGAAGGCAAGGTGCCTACACCTTCATACACACACACACAGACACACACCTTAGCTTATTCCATACTGATGCCTTCTCTCTGTGTCTCTCCACCCTCCCTACTTCCTCCCCACACACCATTCACTTATATATAAAGCTCCAAATTGAGCTCATTTTTGAAAGTTTGATGACATCAGATGGGCTTAATGAATGGTCCATCTGGTTATATCAAAATCATCTCTTTAACAAGCTAGCAATTTTATGATTTGTAAAATACCTGATAAAAACGCAACTGCATTTTAAATTCCTGAAGTAAAACCCATCTACTCTTAGAAGGTTAAGTAAAACATAAAAAGATCCAACCATGTATGTACCATCTGCATCAACAGGAAGGGGGCATCTCATGAATTTTAGAAACTAATTTAGAAAGCTCATTCTCAAGTGCTAGTCTCAAGTAAGCACAAGGAATAACATAAAAGAACAATATAGAAAGTCAATCTGGACCAGGATCAGAAAGTCCTTTCTGTGACAAAGTCTATGGATATGCAGAAGACAGAGAAGCTACTGAGGCCAAATCACTGAAGTCACTCAGGATGTAATTAGGTAAAACCTCTGGGAATAGAAAGCTTACAAGAAGAATACAAAGCTATGAAGTACCCCGCACCTTCAATTATTTCATTCTCATGCTCATTCTTGGAAGGGAAAAAAAACAAAAACAAAAACAAAACCCCTATAATTTCTTATTTGCACATTTTTACTTAATAAAAAAGAAATTCATTTGGGGAAACCAATTTTAAGGACCATATTTGCAATTGTCAATTGCACAAAAGCTAAGTTTGAAACTTCCTATGATAAAAATGCTAATAATTTTCCATCCACATGTCTATATAGTATTATTGTGACTTATCAAGGTCAATATTGTTAGAATCCTCAGCTTTGCCCTTTCCTTTGCCTCATCCCCAATATCCTCCAGAAATTTTCTGGCAAGAAAGCAAATGCACAGTTTTTCCAAAACATTTACAATGATGTCTTTCAGCCCAAATTGCAGTCATCTTTTCAGGTACGACATTTAGCATGCACTTGGTTTTGAGCAATGGAGTTGGAACTTTAGTCAGTGTCAAGCAAGATCATACCATCTGTCAAATGGCTACCATGGGAGAAGTTGGCAGAGATGAGAGGTGGTGAGGAGAGAACTGGGAGCAGGAAATAGATTAAAAGTATAAATTCTCTCAATCACATCAATGCTACCATTGTTGGACAGTAAACACTTTGTGCAGCAAAAAATCCATCAACTCTGCCTCCCCTTCCACTTTCAGAAAAATTACAGACCTATGACAATGTACAAGAGGATATTCTAAATTGATTTGCCTGTGTCCTTCAGGAGTGGTCTGAACACACCAAGATCCCGAGCACATTAAATCAAGCACTTCACCTTCAAGAAGCATCCACGTCCATACACATTTCTGTGCTGTCAGCCAGAGTTAAGTCAAGATCAGCAGAGGCAGCTGACCTCTGCTTGGAACAAAGGAATCAGACAGGCCTAATGGGTGGAGGAAGATGTTTCAATAAACTGGGACCTGTAAACTTCCCTGTGTGTAACAAGTTAACTTAGAATGTGGAGACTTGGAGAAACGAACTCATTCTAATTTTTTTCCCCCCAAAAAAAGCGTTAGTAAAATTTACTCTCATTAAAGTAGTGTAAACAACAACAAAAAAGTTAAGCAAATGAATCAAGATTCTCTTTATCATCTAATTTTACTGATAACTTGCTCTGTAATTGGGACTGTGCTGAGGTATTTTATGTGCATCAATTCATTTAAACCTTAAAACAAGCAGATGAAGCAGGGCTACCATTGATATTCTAATTTTTACACATGGAAAATGAAACTCAATGAGGCTCAGAAGTAATTTAACCAAGGTCATTCTATATGACAACTGGTCGAATTAATCTGCAACATTCCCTTTAAATTCATATCCCACATTACCACACACACATGCTACCGAGTACCCCACTCACACCACACACACTCCATACACATGCACCATACACAGAACTCACAATTATTCACATTACACACACATCAAAACAACTATTCACTCTACTGTTTACACATAAAAACCGCAATTCACACCACACACCAAGTACCCTGCATATATACACATTGCATGCACCCATACACCTCAGATATCACAGACTGCTTACACACCAAACACACACACACACACACACACATACATTTGTTTATAGGGTGCCACTCCACCCTGCCTCTAAGGAGACAGGCTTTCTAACTTGGTAAAAGACTCTGCTTGTCGAGCTCAAGAGATCTTGGAGAAAAGTCTGAGGAAGAAACAAACCAAGAAATAAACAGCAAATGCAACAGCAATTTCTGCTGCTCTAGATGAGTACTGCAGGATCTGGCTGTACCACGCGGCCACATGGCATACAACCTGGAGCTTTTGAAAATATACCTAAGTCTGGGCCTCACTCCAAACCAATTAAGTCATAATCTCTGAGTGGGGGAAATGGTCCTAGGTTCCAAAAGTTAAAAAACAAAACAAAACACTCTGGGTTATTTAAATATGCAATCAGGATAGAAAACCACCCCTTCTTCTTTCTAGGCATAGTCTGATCTCCACAAGTGAGGACAATCAACCAATCAGTGTGGCAAAGGGACTGCCTGTACCCACTACCTCCCCACAGTCCGCCCCTTACTTAGCCTCTTGACTCTACAGCAATTGGTGGGAATCTCATAGAATAGAGTCATCTGAGTAGTAACCTATCAGCTCTGCTAAACCTATACAACTGAATAAAGCCAGGAACCTGTTAGTATCACCAGACCCAAGAGTAAGGTCCCTCTGCTCCTATGCCTGGTTTCCCAGGAATCACCTCTCTTGGCTGCATTTTGGAAAACAAATGCTGACAACTGTGCAGACATAGACAGACAAGAGTAAAGCAAGTCCAGACTCTGGCAGTGTGGCCACTCATCTCTGCTGACCACACATTTGTCTTTAGGCAAGGACCTTTTTCATTCAAAGGGGCTCCTCTAGCATGTCTCCAACATGAGCCCCCACATTTAGCCCTTACTAGTGTTGGTAAGTGCCACGGAGTCCATTCCAACTCATAGTAACCCTGTATAGGGTTTCCTAGAAAGGGCTGGTGAAGTGGGTTTGCACCAGTTGCCTTGTGGTTAAGAATCTAGTGCGCCTTACAGTGCCACACTATTGTTGTTAGGTGCCATCAAGTCGGTACCGACTCATAGCAACCCTATGCACAACAGAACAAAACACTGTCTGGTCCTTCACCAACTTCACAACTTTTGCTATATTTGAGCCCACTGATGCTGCCACTGTGCCAAACCATCTTGTTGGAGGTCGTCTTCTCTTTCTCTGACCCTCCACTTTACCAAACATGATATCCTTATCCAGGGACTGATCACTATACTATGCGGAAAACAATTCTCACTACAGGAACTATACCCTACTGCTCAATCTGCCAGAAACGTTCTCCTCTCGAGTCTTGTAAGGCTGGTTCTGTGTTAATTCTTCATGGGTGAGCTTTAATAGCTCTTTTGGGAGCCCTTCTCTAACCTCTCACGTGAATATGGCCCTCCTTACAACATTCACTTTTTAGCTTTGCTGTTTTATTTTCTTCATAGCACTTATCATTAGCTGATATGTTCAAACACATCACTAATATTATGCCCACCTGGAACAGGTATACATGAAATAAACAAGTAAGCCCATGTACCGGTCTCCTTTCACTGCCTAGAATGCAAGTTCCAAGAGGATAGGAATTCCAGGCATCCGATTCACATCTATCTTCCTGGAGACATCAACTGTCACTTAGTAGGTGCTCAATAAAGTTGAATGGACGAAAATCCAAAATAGAGCATATAATCCCATATGCTATAATGACAATGGAATGGGTCTAATACTAAGATTGTTGTTGTTATTGCTAAGTGCTGTTGAGTAGGGTTTCCGAGGAGTAGCTGGTGAGCTTGAACAATAGACCCCACAGTTTAAAAAGACCTTGCAGTCCAGCATATTAACCACAGCACTACATAATCCGATACTAAGATGCAGTTGTTGTTGTTAGGTGCCATCGAGTTGATACCAACTCATAGCGACCCTATGCACAACAGAATGAAAGACTGCCCAATTCTGAGCCAACCTCACAATTGTTGTCATGCTTGAGCCCACAGACTTAAAACTCCTTATTAGCCAGGCCATCAAGAGCAGAGTCAAACTGCCGTTCATGGAAAAACACGGCTCTTAATCCCAATATTCTGTGGTCTTCCTTCATGAAGAGAACCAACGACAGAGAGTAAAACTGGGAATGAAAGTTGTAATGATCTTCTTTGGTGCTCTTTTCAGTATGTTGTGGTTAGTGTTAGAAAGAGAGGAGAGTAAAAAAATGAATGAAACCAAAATCTTATTGTTGAGTATGGTTGAGTTGGTTCTGACTCATAATGACCTTAGAGGGTTTCTGAGGATTGGCTGGTGGGTGTGAACCTCTGATCTTGCAGTCAGCAGTCCAGTATTTATTCTACAGCAAAACACCAGGACTCCAAATCAAACAGATAATGTAATTAAAAATGAGCCTTTATTTTGCAGGATTTCATTGTAGGATTTCTTTTCCAGGACCATGATGTGGTCCTTAAGATAATGAGTTTTATTATCACCAACCAATTGTCATCAAGTCAATTCTGACTCGTGGGTTTTCCAGTTGTTTCAGAGGAGAACTTTGCTCTATCAGGTATTAAATCTCTGTGATCTTTCAGAAGCAGTTTGTCAGGAATTTCTTCCTAGGCACCTGTGAGTGATTAACATCACTCACATGCCTAATCAGTTATGCCATATGGGGTTTCCTTATGTTATCAGAGAGCTCTATTATGCATAAATCCAAAAAACCAGACTCACTGTGATCAAGTCAGTTCTAACTCATAATGATCCTACAGCATAGCACCCAAATGCTCCATAATGTTTCTAAAATGGCAAGTCTTTATTGAAGCAGACTGCCTTATCTTCCTCATGCATGATGGGTTCAAACTTCCAACATTTTAGGTTAGCAGTACAAGGCTTAACCCAATGTGCCACAAAATGTCTTCTCTTATACATATAAGCATTAAAATGGAAAACATTCTGCTCAAATTCAGAAACTCACAAAATTTATTTTGGCAATTTCTCTGCAGAAAGAAAATACCTCCTAAACTTCATCCTGGTTCCTAATCTAATTTAGTGGTTCCTTACAGATGAATCAGTGTGAAAGTTGTGCAGGGGGCTGTTTCCTCTACTTAACTTTCAGTGGGTGAAAAGTACACTATTAGCCCACAGGGAGATGCTGAGTCTACACTGTTCATCAGCAAAGGAAGGAACTGTTACAAGGCAGGCTCCTAGGCCCCCTTTACGTGACATTCACAAAGAGCCAAGTCAGTTCAGCTTCAGAAGTAAAATAGCTAGAGACTGGTCCTGTCCTCCCACGAATTCATCACCTGAAAGACAACATACTTTATTGGCTAAAACCCTATTATTCCTATTCATGGTGTTTTCACTGTCTGAAATGCCAAACACATACTTGTGTGCTTTCTCTCACTCTCCCACATCAGCTATTAAAGTTCTAGACAGCAAGGTGGGTTTCAGCTAAAAGGTGGGCAGTTCAAAGTCACCAGTCACTCCTTGGAAACCCTATACAGAGTCACTGAGTCAGAATAGACTGAACAGCACTTAACAACAACTGTGAGATCCAGGTGATGCTTTGCAAACATTTTCATTCAGGTGTTTTTTTGTTTTTTTTCCTGAGTGATGTGTGCTTATACGTCTTTACAGTAAGATTTCAAGTTCCTTGAAAACTGAGGTGGTGTCAGACGCGTTCTAAATTTCTTGTCCAGTGACACCTGGAATGCTAGCAGAATCAACTTTCTTTGAAGGTGATAAATCCACGTCAGCAGAAGCTTTGGCTTGAAGACCACTATTTTTAGGACTCAGCTCACCATTAGGGCACCACTGCTAATGCCAAGCTAATCCCAAAACAACTTCCTTTCTAAAGGATTGGAAAGAGGGGTGGGTATCTTATGAAAGGGCATTTGCCACCAACTGCTGATTCACTTATGGTAACTGAGGGTCCTGGTTCAGGAAATCTGAACCCAAGCTTGCAGAGGTAAGATGATTATGAACTTCCCTCGGCTATCACTATGGTGTGGCACTGTAGGATAAGCACTGGACTGCTAATAGAAAGGTTGGTGGTTTCAAATCCACCAGCCACTCCTTGGAAACCCTGTATGGGATCCAGGATTCAAAACCAACTTGACAGCACTTAACAACAAAAACAATCATAACTTGAGACCAGAATTTCCTGAAAAATATTCCATGAACTTCTCCAAGAAAACAGATTTGGGGATGCTACATATTACATCTCCCACAGAGAGATTCAAAATTCTCCTTAGCAAAGGCTCTGAGAAATCCTTCAGTAAATAAATCTCTTTGATATTTGTCACCTCAGCATTTTCCACATTCATTTAAGCATGAAAACATTTTTTTTTTTCATATAGCAGCTATTTAACCCCTATTGAACTACTGGATGCTCTAAGTAAAGCATGTTCTAAATAAATTTCTTCAGTACCACTGTATACAGTCCAATACAGCCAGATCTATCTGTGCTGGAAAGCAGAAAATGATAACTGTTCTAGTTTGTTAGAAGGAGGCCCTATTTTTTTCATTCCCCTGCTTGCTTTTTTCACTGTCTGGTATGGATACTGATGAGTCTGCATTTGCTGTTACAATCACTTAATTCACTTCATCATCTATTCTCATCCTTCTATGTGCAGGCGCATCGCTCTCTTGAGGTGTCTGTTGACATTCCTCTCTATCTCGTATCATCTAATCAAATAAAATCCTATCACATTTAAGTCCCAAGTAAGGTTATATACTCTCTAAGAAGTCTTCTTCAATTATCCATGCTCCCATGACCAATCACTGGATACCAAAGATTTCCAGCTGGAGATAACGGTATTCAGTAATTGGTCATGGTTACAAATATGATTGAAGGAGGCTTGTCAGAGGCCACAGTCGCATTTAGCTTCCAATTGGAGGGGAATTCAGAGATACTACATATCGTTAACACACTCAGCTGCCAACCAAAAGGTTGGAGCTTCAAGTCCACTCAGAATTTCCTTGGAAAAAAAGATCTGGTGATCTACTTCCAAAAAATCAACCACTGAAAACCCTATGGGGCACATTTGTACTCTGACACATAGGGAGTTTTCATGCATCTGAATTAATTTGAATGCAACTGGTCCAGTTGGAAAGCAAGAAGATGGATAGTGGTATCTCTTCCAAATTCCTCTGAGGTTCGATACCAGCTCCGGTGGTAGCAGCCCCATGCCCCCATAACAACAGTTCCTGCTGGGAGTCCCGGTCACAAGTCCAAATCTCACTCATCTCTGACAACTGTATTTCTTCCCCTCATTCCATCAGTTATAAAAATGTCAAAGGCATCCCACTGATGCTCGTACAGAGTATCTCACTTCCCTTTACTGATTCCCCTAATCTTCCCTGTACCTTTCTAAATAGTTCACCAGGATTAGTGTGTTATTATCATTGTTTACCATCAAATCAATTATGACTCATGGTGACCCCAAGTGTGTACTCCACAGCTTTTCAAAACGGTAACCTTTCTGAGGTGACTTGTTGTGGCTGTTGGTGTTGTTGAATGCTGTTGAGTGCTTCTGACTCATAGCTACCCTGTCTAGGGTTTCCAAGGAGTGGTGGACGGTTTGAACCAAGCTTGTACTTAGCAATTGAGTTCTGATCCTACAACGCCACACCATTTGTGTGTGTCACTTAGGGAATCCAGCTCATCAGTACACTCTCTGTACACATCACTTAGGGAGGAGTTTTGTGAATGGATCCAATCCTAATTCACACAAAAGGGAAGGAAATAATAATAGCGCCTTCTGTTTGCTAAACACTGCATAAAGAAATGTTATATATATGTTATATATATGTTATATATATATATATATATGTTTTTTATATATATATGAACTGAATCTCTCAATGATAAATATGATTTCCATTTTACAAGTGAGTAAACTGAGACTGAGAGTCATTAAACAGCTTATTAAGGTTTCCTTAAGTCTAAGAGCAGCAGGAGCAGATTTCAGTCTAAGGGCACTAAGTCAGTCAGAAACCACTTTCTGTGCACCTACTTCATTCTGAGACCTGGGCTAAACCTTGGAGACAGAGTAGAGAAGGACATAAAAAAGAGTAGGAAGGAACACAGACAGGCACCCAATACAGTAAAAGAGGAAATTCTTTTACCCTTAAAATTCAATGTTGCAAAATCAGAATAGATGCACATTACACTCTTGGCACATCAATCTAAACTACTCTTGTCCTCGCTCCCAGGAACTACTCTAGAGAGAGCAAGGTCCATCAGTAAGGTTAAGAAAGGGTCCCCATAGCCAGGACTTCCCTCTCAGTTACTCAATATGGATCTGTCCTATACAAAGATATCTGAAAACATGGCCAAGACCAAGCTTCCTGGGCTCTTGAATTGTGTTCTCACCTAACTGGCTAATTAAGAGCCAATAATGCCATCAATCCATATTCATATATTTCTCAAGTTCAATTTGACATTTCCCTTCATCATCTGATATAGAATTCATTTTAAATATTTCAAGTCTACATAGATCTTTTTCAATTGCTGGGATGAATGCTGGTAAGACATTGGGCAACTAACCAACCACGAGGTCAGTGATTCTGATGTACCAACTGCTCCACAGAAGAAACATAAGGCTATCTGCTTCCATAAAGATTTACAATCTCAAAAACCCCGAGGAGCAATTCTACTCTGTCTTATAAAGACCTGTGGATCAGCATCAACTCAATGGAACTGGGTTCTGTTTTGTCATAAATTCCAGTTCAAATGATAAATGCTTGTAATTGTAGCATACATTTACTGCTCAGGCAATTAAACCCTTTTTTCTTTTGGCTAAGAATCAGAGTTCTAAATGTGGTCGAGAGTGTTGGCAGTGCAGTGGTTAAATACTTGGCTCGTAACTAAAAGATAAGCAGTTCAAACCCAATAGATGTTTAGCAGGAGAAAGATGTAGCAGTCTTTCCCTCAAGATTTACAGACTTACAAAACCAGTAAGAAAGTTCTACCTGTCCTATATGGTGACTGGCAGATGGGATCTCCGCAGCATCAGGTTAGATTTGGACTGCCTAGAATTAAAAACCAACTGTCACTTTCTATTTGGCCAATTATTTAACCTCTCTTTATCTCAGGTTCTTCATTTATAAAATAGGGGAAATAGTACTTGCTCATAGGTGGGCAAGAGAACGAAATTAGATAGTCCACATAAAGCAAGCCTTCAACATAACAAGTAATAATAAAAACACAGATGGTTATAAAGCATTTACTACGTTCCTGGCATGTTCCAATTTCTTTATATTTGTACAAATGGGTACAAACCCATTTAATGATCATAATCTCAGCTGGTAGCTTTATTATTACAATCCTTTACACACTTTATGGCCTCACTTACAGAGAGGAGGAAATGATTTGCCCAACGTTCCACACCAGTCTGCTCCACAGCACACAGTCAGTCCTACCAGATCTGCCCGATTACAGAGAGCAAGCTAAAGGGCTACAGAGCATCACTTTAGAAACTGCTCATGGCACACCTCACCTCACCTCTAGGTTTTAAGAAATATGTGGGTCTTTCTTTGCCTTGCTCTCTTCAACTGTAGCTTGCTCTGCTACTGAAACAAACATCATGCTTAATATTCTGTTCAAGCCAATCCTTCAGGAACTCTCAGGCTAGGAATAAAGGATAAATTCTTGAAATGAAACCTTCTGCTAGAGTCTTCCATTTGCTATGACTGCTATCTTCATTTACCATCATGCTCCTGAGTTAGTCACATTAAAGGCCACAGATTTGGGGGGCTGTACCCTGTATTCCTTGTCTGTAGACAAGGCCTCTGTGAGAGAGTAAAAAGGAAAACCACTGCATTAGAATAAGGCATTCTTCCTTATAATATATTTATATGTCTGTTCGTGGTCGTGCTAAGTGTTGTCAAGTTGGTTCCAACACAGAGGAACTCTGTCTAGGGTTTTCAAGAAGCGGCTGATGGGTTTGAACCACTATCCTTGCAGTTAGCCATCCACTTCTTATCCTAAGCACCACATCGGTTGTTGTTGTGCTTACATGCCGTCTAGAAGATTCTGACTCATAGCAAACCTGTACAGGTTTCCGAGGCTGTAAGTCTTTGCAAGAGCTGAAAGTTTCATCTTTCTCCTCTGAAGCAGCTGGTGGGCTCCAGCTATGGACCTTATGGTTTGAACTCCATTGTTAACTGATAACTCTACATTCTGATACTTAAGATTTTATGTCAACTTGATTTCATTAGATTCTCAATGGTTTAGCAGTGAAGAGTAGTTAGCACCTTCATGGTAAGATCTAATATATGATCACCCCGTGATGTGATATGATATGATATGATCAGTTGGGATCAGAAGTAATTATCCATTGTGTGGTATGGTGCTATAGAATAAGCCCTGCCTGGATCACAAGGTTGGTTTTAAACACAAAGCTCGTGGTTCAAACTCACTAGCTGCTCCTCAGAAATCCTATATAGGGTCACTATGGGTAACAACCAACTCAAGGACACTTAACAATAACAATGGTAATGAGGCTGGATGCAATCTACAGGATTATGTTGCATCTTGATTTAATCTCTTTTGAGATATAAAAGGAGAGAAAAGTGAGCAGAGAGAGAGAGAGACCTTTTACCACAAAGAAATGAGCTAGGAGTGGAGTGTGTCCTTTAGACTTGGAATTGCTGCAGTGAAGCTCCTACAACCAGGGGAAGACTAATGACTAAACACATGGAGCTCTCCAAGGAGTGCTGGGCTCACAGATGCTGAGAGGGGATAAGGACCATCTCCCAGAGCCGACAAAGAGTGTGAAAGCCTTCCTCTTGAGTCAGCGTTCTGAATTTGGACTTCTAGCTTCTGAAACTGTGAGAGGATACATTTCTGTTGCTGAAGGGATGCACTTGTATCTCTGTTACAGCAGCACGAGATAATGACGGCAAAAGGACATCTCCTTAACCCCTGCCCTTTTATTAGTCTTGCCACAGACTCCTTTCCTCCAGATACAACAGCAGGCCCTGTATCTTTCAAGGATCTCCTAGGTGGAACACATGGTTAACATGCTCAACCGCTAACCAAAA
Source organism: Chrysochloris asiatica (assembly GCF_000296735.1). NCBI lineage: Eukaryota > Metazoa > Chordata > Mammalia > Afrosoricida > Chrysochloridae > Chrysochloris > Chrysochloris asiatica. Next base: position 12,368,083 of record NW_006408601.1, on the reverse strand, counting down.
GGTTGAAGATTTGAGTCCCTCCAAGGAGCCTAAGAAGAAAGGCCTGGTAATCTACTTCTGTAAAATCAGCCACTGGAAACCCCATGGAGGCCAGCTTTACCCTGGCACACAGGCAGTAACCAGGAGTCACATTCAGTTTTGTGGTAACTGCTTATCTCTCAAGTCTCACTTACAGCTTTGCACTGAACAGCAGTTTTGTCTCACTAGGTCTTTTAAAAAAACGTAGCTATAAACAGAGAGCTCTGTGGAAATAAAAATAGCAGAATTGCCATATTGGGATTGCATGATCTTTTGAATTGGCCCACGCCATCATTCTACAACTTTAAAACTTCTAAACCCTGTATATGAAACTAATGTATATACCAACCGATGGGGATGTAAGATTGTAATCTGCTTGGTTTCTTTCAGCCTATGGATCGTTTTACTGTTTGAAATATGCTGTTTTTGTTTTCTATTAAATAGTTTTATATGTAAAACTCAGCCCTTCCTTAAATATCTTAAAGAATAAAAGAACAAGAAAAGCAAGGAAAAGAGAAATCACCTTCAGAAGGCATATTTGTATGGGTAGATTTTACTTTTTCTTCTTTTAGTAGGGAAAAAGAAGGGGGCCTTATATCCTAGCTACACAAACTTCATCACTAAATATCAGATATCACTATGCCTCTGAGTGTCTTTCATTTCTCTTTATAGTTGAATTATGTTTTATACACACAAACATATAAATGTATGATGTTGAGACAAACATTCTCTGTATTCCAGTTATAGAAAACCCATCCATGTCCACCAATGATAACATTGCGCATGCACGTGAAATGATCCTGTCGAATAGATGAGTGAGAGTGGATTCTGTGGCAAATAATCTGCAGATGAGCCATGAATGACTCTGCCTATGAAATAATCTGCAACAGACTTGGGTTTCATAATGATTATGCGAGATGGGTACAAAATGATGCATGGAAGAATGTAAATAGAAGTATTTGGACATCTGCAAACAAAATTTTAATCAATACTCAGAAAAAGGTAAAATTTCTATAAAAAAATTTTACTCGAGATGAGACATAGATTCAAACCTATAAGCCTGTGAGTAAACAGCAGACAGTGGAATGGAAACATCCTCACTTCCTGACCAAGAAACAATTGAAAGTCAGCCATCAGCTGGAAAATTGATGCTTATAGTTTTCTGAGATTCTCAAGGGCCAGTATTGGAACACAATCATGAAAAAGGTTCAACAATTAATAGTGCTCCTTACAGTGAGATGCTCACCGAAGAGTCGAAGCCAAACCTTCAGATTAAATTCAGAGGACTGCTACCCAAGGGCATTGTGATCTTGCAAGACAATGCATGTCCACACACCTCTGTCCATACTCTTGACACTCTGTGAAAACTTTGTTTTGAGGTGTTAAAGCATCTTCCCTATAGTCCTGATCTTGCTCCATCAGACTTTCACCTCTTTGGTCCCCTGAAAGCAGCGCTACGAGGACAAACATTCACCTCTGATTAAGAAGACAGCAGTGCATTTATGGCTCACCGCTCAACCTTACACATTTTTAAATAAAGGAATACAAAACCATGTTGACAGGTGGACAAAGTATATTGAAAGGCAAGGAGATTACATTGAAAAATGATGCATTTATCTTTTCTAAAAATTCATTTAATTAATTCTACAGCCAAAATGCAGATAATTCTTGATTCATCCTTGTAAATTCCATATTTTGTTTATACATTCATAAGCTGATGGACATTTGGGTCATTTATACATTTTGGTTATTGGAAATAATTCTGCAATGAACATTGCTATGCAAACATCGGGGTTTTTCAAATTTAATTCTTTTGGCTATATAACAAGGAATGGAATAGAATTGGTAACTGTAAGGTTGGCAGTTCAAACACACTTGTTAAAATTTCCACTTTTGGAAACCTTACACAAGATCATTCTGATGATCTCTAAATTCAGGTGGGATCTCTAAATTCAAGGTCATATTTGGGCTCTCATGGATTTGTTTTCATTTACTTTAGCAACAGCCTGGATTTGCATATTAGCAAGTGATGGTCTAGTCCACAGACTGCCCTTGGCCTTTTAGAAACAGCCTTTCACAGTCTTTTTCCACAGAGAGAGCATGGGCGTGTTTCGTTCTGTTGTGCACAATAGGGTTGCTATGAGTCAGTACTGACTCAATGGTACCTAACAACAACATACAGGATCAAGAGCCAGCAATTCTATATTTAACTTTTAGAGTCAGGCTGCCCTTTTCAGTACTATGTATTTCAACCTTATTTACTTATCTATAACCTCTGGGACCCACAAGGAACAGCACCCATGACCCAGCTCACTGGAACAGCTAACTTATGCAACACTAATACAATTATCAGTTAGTATTTGATTAAGTCCTTTGATGAAAAGGGCTTGAAAGTCTGAAGATTGTTTCTTTCTCACAAACAAATCAATAGACAGGCAATCCAAGAATGATATGCTGGTGCAATGGGAGGTGAGATCCAAGCTCCTCCTTGTCTTCCCCACAACTCATGTGGATAGATCGCAACCTCCTATGTGGTCTCCTGATCCAAGATTGGTGAAGGTGCTCTAAAATGACATCAAAGAATGTGGGCACCAAAAGACAGCTGCCTTTGGCACTATCTCCAGATGAAAGTATCATGAAACCGACCCAACTCCAGAACGTCCCCACCACTTTCATGATCAGAAAGTTTTCAAATCTGAAAGTCTCCAGAAAAAAATCAAGATGTCACATCATGTCTTCGTCATGATTTAATCTATTACTTCCTTTCTTCCCACATAACTGCATTCTAGATAAAAGCCTCCAGGAATTCATTTGCTTGTCAAACCCTTAAATCAATCATTTGTGAGATCCTCAAAGCAAGAGACTCTGGGAAATGTAGTTCACACAAGGAGCTCTGGCAGCGAAGTGGTTATGAATTGGGCTGTTAATCTCAAGGTCGGCAGTTCAAAATGACTAGCTGTTCCATGGGAGAAAGAGGAGGCTTTCTGCTCCCATAAAGATTTGCAGCCTCAGAAACCCTGTACAGGGTTGCTATGGGTTGGAACTGATTCCATGGCACACCATCACCACCACAAAACTGAAAGACATGCTGCCGGGGTTAGAATGGAAGCTGAGTAATTCAGTGCACTGTCTGTCATCTAAAAAATGACACCTGGTATATTCCATGATCGTTCAATGTGTTTTTCTTGAGTAGGAAGGCAAGCCTCATCTCAAGAGAAGATCTGTGGGCCAGCAGATATCATCCATTGGCAGGGTTGGAGAGAAGGTACACTGGAATGTGCTTTCTGAATACTGATTTTTCAGTCATGGATCCATTCAAGAGTGATAAGAGAGATACAGAAATAAAGAGAAGAGGGAAGTGGGCAGGAAACAGTCTTTTCACCAGTGCTGCCTGCATTGCTAGACAGCTTAAGTACTTTGGATACATTGTCAGGGTCAGTTTCTGGAGCTGGACACCAGGCTTGGAAAAGTAGAGGATCACTGAAAAAGAGGAAGATCCTCAAAGAGATGAAGTGACATCGTGGATTTAACAATGGGTTCAGACATAGCAATGATGGTGAGGGTGGTTTAGGACTGGGCAGTGTTTTGTTCTGTTCTACTTTACCAAAACCGAAACCCAACCTGAGCCTATTGCAACACATAGCAACCCTATACAAGATTTCCGATACTAAGAATTTTGACAAGCGTAGACTACCTCATTGTCTCCCATGGAGCAGCTGCTGGTTTTGAGGCACCAACCTTGAGGTTAGCAGTCCAACAACTAACCCACAGCACCCTCAGGGCTCATTCTGTATACTCAGGATTGTTATTAGTTGGAGGTCACTGGACAACCCATAAAACAGCAGGTTCTTAAAGTTTGTCCTCTGCTCTAAGCTACTGCTCTGTTTTCTTAATCACCTCCTTTATCATTCCTCCTTGGATTTATAAGGCTCAAACACTGCCATCATTTATCTTCACAGATTTTTTTATTTAAAATTCACTGAAGTTTAATTTATCTTTACCTCATCTCTATGTGGTAGGGAGGGACTGGCTTTTATTATCTAAAGCACAGAGAGGTTAACTGGTTTGTCCAAGGTCACACAACTAGGTCGAAGGATTAAAAACACCACCAGGGAAGGTCAACTTGATGGTATGTGATTCCCAGAGAGACCTTTCAGCTCTAGATGCTTACAGAAAACGTACATAGCTGAGAACAATTCACGGTATATGGAACATCAAGGACAAAACTTTTCTAGTGAGATACGTGTTTTACGTTTTATTTCTGTTGAGCTTCAAGATCCTCAACTTGATCTTCAAGATTACTTAGTTTAATCAAGCTAAAAAAATGTTTTTCTACATATTAAGTGTGTGCAAAGGACGTGTGTGTGGGCAGAGGCTAGAATAAAATTGTGTCTCCAATTTCTCAAAACAATAAAATCGACCATTTTTCATCTGCTAACACTAAATCTCCCAAAGCTTTTAGTTTCTTGCTCTCTGGGGACACAAGAGGACTACTTTGTGAGGTCCATAAAACAGTCATTTGTACATTCTCTTCAATGTCAATAGGATAGAAAGCTCTGACACGTAATCTGGAAAGAACTCAACCTGTGTCTCTATATGCAGGTTCAAATCCCAAGTTTCCCTTCAATTCCCTATATGACCTTGGAGCAGGTTACTACCTCTCTCTTGGCCTCACTTTTCCATTCATAAAATTAGAACAGCTAGCGGACCAGTAATCTCCCTTTTTAATTTATGTCTCCAATTCAACACTCATTTTGTTTGTTAACCAAAGAGCTGTGGCTATGGCACAAATCTGAATCTAAAAAAATTAAAATCTTGTTTATTTTGTATAACATGAAATAAATTTCACCTTGCAACTGAAAAGAAGCAAATGCCTTAGGGTTATGGTTTACTGCCATCCTTTCAGCACGATGGCCCAAGCCTGACCCAAAGCTGGTGATGATGGTCAAGAGAAATGGCCATCAGAATACCTTTAATGCTTCTGGCTCTGAATAACAACATCAGTATCAGCTAATGAACTCCAATGGTCCAGCCGTTCCAAGTGTTTCAAATTTGGGTTTTCATTAGACCCTCACATCCATGGAGTTCCCAGGTTACAGCACTTCAGTAGACCTTATTTCTTGTTGTTAAGTTCTGTTGAGTGGGTTCTGAATCACAGTGACCATGTATAAGGTTTCTGAGGAGCTCATGGTTGAGTTGTAACCACTGACTTTGCAGTTCAAACCGATCTATGGTCCAGTTACTTATCCTATAGTGCCACAGCAGCTTATCAGCCCTTACTTGGCTTTATAAGACCATAGCTTGTCTATTTTCAAGGGTTTTGTAGTTCCTGCTGTGTTAATCCATTTTCTTTTTCTTTTTCTTTATAAATACACAGTCACAGCTCCAGTGCTTGCAGGGAAGTCAAGGCTAAATCAGGCTCTTGGAATGCAGCATGCATACTGTTTACAGAGTTTGTTTCAGGAATTAGCATATGACCTGGAGTTGTCTAGGTATAACAGGATTTCTAGAGAAAATCCTTCCCTTGAATTTTCAGATGTGAAAAGTCCTATGACTATAGACACTTATCTTGGAACCGCAGTGAGATCCCAGGAAGTTTAGCCACAGATGGCAGAGCAAAGAGATAGAAATGAGAGAATGAAACCAAGCTCTTGATGGTATCCTTGAGTTTCTGAGTCAAATCTGCTCTCAAAACTCCTCAGCCTTGAGATTTACAAGTTCATGAACCATTAAAGTCCCCTTTATCATTTAGTTTGGTTTCAGTTATATTTCATGTTATTTGCAACTGAATATATCTTCCACAGAGCCTGACACATAGACTAGTCATCCATCATATTAACTGATCACCTGGAATGTGAACAAATATTTATTAAGTAGCTACAATGTGCTAAGGATATGACATTGAAGGAAACAGTAAAAAAATAAAATAAAATACCCACATGAAGCTTATTATATTCCAGTGGGGAAAGCCAGGCCATAAATATGCTATATTGCATGGTAGACAGTGATAAGTGTTAAGGAAGATAAATACAACAGACAAAGAACAAAGAAAGTGTCATTAGGGGTGGAAATTATAGAAAGATGACCCAGAAACTACACTGTGAAGGAGGCCTTTGTGAGGTACCATTCAGGTATCAGGGGAAGCACATTTTAGGCACAGGGAGTATCAAATGCAATGGCTCTGAGTCTGGATTGCTGTTGTTCAGTGGTATCGAGTTGGTTCCAACCCACAGTGACCCTGTATGGGGATTCTGAGGAATAGCTGGTGAGCTCAAGCCACCGACCTTGTAGATCAAACTGACTCTGCAGTGCAGCGCATTAACCCAAAGCACCACAGCAAGACTCCTGAGTCTTGAAGGATGAGAGAAAAGTCAGGCTGAGTTGATCTTGCCATTTCAGGTCTCACAGGGTCATGACAACACAATTAGCAAACAAGGAAGGCTACTACAAGGACGGATTAGGACAGAAAGTCCTCTCCCCTATTTTAAGATCCTATTTGATGGGTTGGAAGCGGGATGGTTCTATCCAGGTCATTCTAAGGGATCTCACTCATCAGGTGTCCATTCGAAGCACTTGTCCTCCATGTTTTCCCATTCTACTACTCTGACAAAAGAACTCCAATGAAGGCATTGTAAGGAGAAATTACATCTCAATTGGTTGAGCTAATTGAAGCAGAGTGAAATCATTCCTAGATTATGACAAGCTGCATACTTGGATCAATAATAGCGCCATGACATAAGACACACAAAAGAAACATGTTGCATGTGCACGTGACCAAATGGAAAGACCTCTCTGTTGGTCATGTTTTCAGACAGAAATAGTCATCTATTCCTAATTACAACTCAGAACATTCTTGACTTTATTTTTATTTGATTGTGGTTTTTAAAGTTGCTCTGGTAGCATAGTGGTTACAAATCGGGCTGCTAACTCAAGGTTGGCAGTTCGAAACTACCAGCTATTCCATGGCGGAAAGATGAGGCTTTCTGATCCCATAAAGTTTTACAGCCTCGGAAACCCTGTGCAGGGTCAATATGACGGTACTTAACAATAGCTACAAACATTCACTGGTAGCATACTGGTTATGAGTCAGGCTGCTAATCTCAAGGTCTGCAGTTTGAAACTACCAGCAGTTCCACATTAGAAAGATGTGGCTTTCTGCTCCCGTAAAGATTTGCAGACTTGGAAACCCTATGCAGGGTCTTTGTGAGTCGGAACTGACTCCACGGTACACTACCACACCACCACCAAAAATTCATTGATAAATCATGCCGATTCACAGTTGGATTTCAAATTTCATATATCAACATCTCAAACCCAACATATCCCAAAAAATCTTCCTGCCTCTTTTTTCTTCAAATATTTTTTTCCAGCAAGGTAGGGGGAAATATTTTGTTTTCAAGGGAAATTTTCACATCAGGTTCTGCCACCTGAAAGAATATTTAGGTCAAAAATAAACCATATAATCCCTTGTTGCTATTTTTTTATTTATTTTGTCAGTGTGTCTTTGGGTGCTAGATGGTCTGCCTCTGGTTTTTTCACTAGCAAAGACAGCATAATCTCTTCACAAATGTACAGGCTATTGCCATGGAAATGAACATGAGGTAATAAATATATCATTATGAGTGCCATCATATCTAGTAGGTGGGTAATGATAGCACTCCACATTAAGAATCTTTCCAGTGATTTATAAAACATTAACTTAGTAATCCCCCCAAGCCCTAGGGAGGAGAAGGGCAGTTTTATTCACGTTTTGCAGATGGGGAGACTGAGAGAGCAATTAAGAGCTTTCCCCAGGAGCACGGAGGGAATAGGAATTAAATGCCACCCGTGCAGCTCTCCCAAACCCAGATTTAGATGCTTAGCAATGCCATCGGCTTCTCGTCATCTTCAGTTAGCAAAACACCTTAACAAAATAAAGTGCTGAGAATCTGACAGAGCAATAAAATGGATACTATATTTCAAAGGTTCCTCCAGGGGAGAAACCTTACATTTATAGCTACACAGAGTAGAACTGGCTTTCATCGGTTCTAAATGATGAAAAGGAAATATGTTATGGAAAGTGTACTAGATGAAAAGATGGAGCCAGTGCATTGCCTAGCATGGATCCCTCCACGTATGCATGACCTTCACAGAGACCCCTCTCCCTGTTTCTATCCTTGGAATAAAAGGTTCTATCCTCTTCACCAGCAACCGCCCTTCCCCATGTACTCTGTATTATTCTATCCTGCAATGATGTGGCTTTTTTTTTTTTTTTTCTTTTTAAGTGGAACACTTTATGAATTTGCATGTCATTCTTGCTAATCTTCTCTGTATCATTCCAATTTTAGTATATATGCTGCTGAAACGAGCACTGATATCTCCTTCTAACATACCTTTAATCCATTTTTTCCTATTTAGAATTGAAATATTCCTTGTCTTAAAATTCAGCTCCAGGAGGAAAATCTATCCCCCATTTAACTTATCTGTCCTCTTCAGATTTTTCCCCAATGGTTTCTAACTCCCAGCAGTCAAAATCCTCCAAATTCTACCCACTACTCATGTCTGTATCAATCGATCTCTTTTTAAATCCTGTGGTTTGGAACAGAGATGATTCTGTGCCTTGGAATATTGCCAATGACCCTCTTCTTCCCAAATCTAATGGAACATTTTATATCTTCAAACTCCTGACTGGTTTTTTTTGTTTTGTTTTGTTTCTGTTTTTTTTTTTTAATGCACATACTTTATTCATAGTTAGAACTTTGGACAAAATTCCAGGTAAATTTGATGTAGGTGAGTTGGGTGGAATAGCATGGAGAACTGAATGAACCCTTTTCTTTCAGTTGACCTAACTTACAAACTGGGGTTCCTCCTTGCCTTGTTGGAGCTTATTTGGGAGCAGAGAGCTTGTAGAGAACACACCAAGTAGAAGAGAAGAGATTCAAGAGCACTTATAAGAGGGCTTGTTCCAGACCTTTCCAAGAGAACCAGCATTGCATGGTATTGTGGCTCTGCTGTGGGTCCAACCTCCTGACCTTTTGTATCATCCTCTGGCTGTATTACTGACCACAAACTCCTTCCTCCGTCAATCTTAATAATGTCTTCATTTTTTCCCCACTTCTGCTGCTGTTGCTGCTTCTCGTCCAGGTCCCAGTCAGGATTCTCCTCCAGCACACTGACATTCCATACTTTTCTCTACACATTCTCTCATTCCTGTATCAGATAGTAAAAGATCAAATTGAAATGCTTCCTCAACCCATGCCAATCAGAGAGTTTGTGCCCTTTAACACAAAGGAAAGAAGACTCTCTTAAAAAGTTTCTTCCATAACAGTAGGGACCCTTTTTTGTGTTGCACTGAAACTTTTGAAACTTTTCACTGTGAATTGAGTGAAGGTTTACAGGCCAGATCATCAATTTTATACTTCACAAATTATATTTTTTGTTTCATCTTAATGATTTCAATTCAATACGAGTTTACCACTTCCTCCCTGTGATTCTTTTTTCCATCATATCATCCTTCACATCCCTTTCTCAACTTTGTCCTTAGGTAAATGTTGACCTACTGATCTTGAATGATTGACCATTCATAGCTTACTAACGTTGTTGTCTGCCTGCATACACCTGTCTTGGCTGAAAACTGGGCCATGTGAGTGACTTCTATTCTAGACCTGAAGGATGGCCATTGGTCATAGTCAAGGGTTTGATAGTCACTTTCTGACCAATTGTTGTTGCTGAGTGCTAACCAAATGGGTTTGAACCACTGACCCTGTGGTTAGCAGTCCAGTGCTAACCCTAGTCCTACTGCACCTCACCATAAAGTTGGGTCTTCTTGTGTAACTTTGAGTTTTGTTCCACAATTTCTCCCACTCTATCCAGGACCTTTACCATGAACTCTTTCACAGCACCCAGCAGTGGTAGCTGAGTACCATGTCCTTTTTACTGGTCTCAGAGTCGGAGTGACCGGTCACTGATATTCACTTGTTTCACAGGACTAGTCAATTCCAAACATCTTCTGTTTTCATCAGCCTTTTTCCTTCCACACATGGAAAAACCAATAGTTTCACCTTAGATGAATACTCATGAGTGCTTAAGATTCCAGTGGTTACTCACCAAGACAGGATGTAGAACATTGTCTTCATAAACTATGCTATGTTAACTGATCATGGTGAGGAACCCTGTCTTGCTCACCATCTTATCCCCAAAACATCAGAGATAATCTGGAACAGAGATGATACTCAACAAATATTTGCTCTTGAATGAGTGATTATCAGGTATTTGAAAGCAAAGAAACCAAAGGAGTAAATGTGAGCATTCATTATGAGTTTTCTGTCCATTTTAAGCTATGCCTTCCCCAATAAAGTTAAAACATTCTTCACTAATGGAATTGGCTTTGAGTCTTTCTCCACCCTTATCTTGATTCTGTTGCTCTTCAGAATTCCCTATGTTGCAGTTAAATGCTGTCAGGTTGGTTCCAACTCATAATGAGTGACTTTGTATAGAGTGTGGTGCTGGTGTTAAGTGCTGATCAGTTGGTTCCTACACAGAGAAACCTTGTATAGCATTTTCCAGACTATAACTCACTGCAGGAGAAGAAAGTGCCTTTGCTCTCCCATGGAGCGGCTTGTGGACTCAAACCACAGACCTTGTGGTTCACAGCCCAGTGCTGATCCTCTAAGCATACGGTTTATGAGGCTTTACATCTTTGCAGGAGCAGAAAGCCTCATCTTTTTCCCATGGAGATGTCGAGTTCAAAATGCTGACATTGTGGTTTGCAGTTTAGTTGCAATTCAATTCAATAAGAGTTTACCACTTCCTCCCTGTGATTCTTTTTTCCATCATATCATCCTTCACATCCCTTTCTCAACTTTGTCCTTAGGTAAATGTTGCCCTACTGATCTTGAATGATTGACCATTCCATGGTGATCATAGCTTACTAACTTTGCAATTCAATTCAGCTACAGAATTCCAACAACTACTACTACTATGACGACGACGACAATGACAAAGCGTACTCTACAGCTCCAGAATAAATTCTAAGCAGCTTTCTTTGGACCACTAACCTGAAATTCCACCTTGCCTCTAACCACCTGGGTCATTTATAGCACTCAAAGACTTGGAAAAATCTGAAACAGAAACCACCACCCTCATTTTTCCAAAGAGGACAAAGAGCAGTCACATAGAGGATTTCATCCAAAGGCATAATTTGAGTCAAAGCTGAGACTTGAATGCAGCTTTCCACATTCTGAGAGAGCCCCTATTCCCTTAATACCCAACACCTGCACAAGCCAACCTTGAAGAAAGGCATGACTGCTGTCCATTGTCAATTACAACAGAAAGCATTAGTGTTGCTGCACTGGCTCCATGGGCACCAGTTTAATTGAAGAGCAGGGTGAATGCCAGAGTGGTGACATTTGCCAACAAGTGTTCAAAACCATCTACAAAAAACCCTTATGAAATGACTTCAAAGTGGAGACCAGCTGTCCACCCTGAATCTGTGTCTCCAGTTTTTCTTCACAGAGGTCTCCTGGTGTGAAAAGGAAAGTTCTTTGATCACTTTTATGATAATTCCAAGTCACAAGTCAAAAGTGGTTAATAAAACATCATGAGAGCTGATTCAATATGTAAGAGATACATGAATTAATCCAGTGAAATAAACATCAACAAAGCAAGGCTATGCCAGAATATGGTCACACATTCTGTTAAAACACACTCTAAAAGTCTTTAAGATAGAAATAAAAGGCAGTTTTTAGAAATGCAGTTTTACAAATAAAACAGAATTACAATGTTCAGAAAGAGTATGTATTCAAGCAAATCAGTTTTTCTAAAAACTCTGGAATAACCAAGTACTTCACATGATGGCAGACCTTGAGTTTGAGAAAAGCCATGTTACTTAGCTAGAAAGGGGTAAGATCTCAATAGACCTTTGAGAGTCAATTCATAATCTAATATTCTCTTATTACAAATGATGAAACCGAGGCCTAAAGAAATCACATGACTTGTCCAAGGTCCTGTAGTGTGTTGTTGTTATGTGCCATTGAATGGCTCCAACTCATTGCAACACTATATGAGGAACAGCTGGTGGGTTTGAACCCCCAACCTTGTAGTTAGCTGTCCAGACCTTAACTACTGCATAGTTGCTAGTATGTATTAAAATATGCCTCTCTGGTAACCAACACTATTCTTTCCCCTATTCTCTTTGTCATTTAATCATTACCACTGATTGTAAATGTGGATCCAAACTATGTGTCTTATATACGAGTAGTCGCACTGTTTCTAAGCATAAATCCTCCAAGCAATGATCTCCATAGAGGCCAGCTTTGGACTTTACCAAGGGAGCTTCATCAAAGGAGCTCTGATATCGAAGTGGTTACGCATCAAGCGGCTAACCTCAAGGTCAGTAGCCAGAAACTACCAGCTGTTCCATGGGATAAAGATGAGGCTTTCTGCTTCTGTAAAGATTTACAACCTCGGAAACCCTATACAGGTTCTCTATGAGTTGGAACCACTTTCAAAGTGCACAACCAACCACGACCACTACATGATCAAATTATTAATAACCTATTGTTATGATTGTTACTTTAGAAAATAGTTCCAAGAAGTAAATAAATGGGCATGGTGGTCAGCTGAACAGACATATTCTAGTTAAAGAAGGGAAATATGCCAACATAAGACAGCCTAACATCCCACCTCACCTGTCAGCATGCACTGGTTTCCAGATAGCCGGTATGCTACTGTAACTGATAACTGTTTGAGTTCCAAAGACATCCATTTTATGTTATCGGATAATGTTTCCTTCTAAGTCAAATTGTGCAGCCCACCAATGCCCACTGGTCTATCTGTTACCTGTTTCTGAGAAGCGCACATAGGTCCCACCACAACATCTGCACATTCCTTCACCATATTTCAAACAAGCAAACATCACCTTCCTTCTAGCTTACAAGAATAAAGACAATTGATTGCAAAGCCCCAAAGAACATACTGCTAACCAACAAGTACAAAATACTGACCTTCTTGCAAGAGCCTGTGGGTGTTTGGGGACCGATCGCACAATGTATTTGTCCTCTGCATTCAACAGTCAGAGATGTAACATGCCTTTCTATTTTGAATTATTTATCCACAGCAGGCAAAATGAAAAAGCACAGATGTAAAAATAAAGAAAAAAGAAAAGACTCCATGGTTGCTTAGAGATATTTTTCGGGCCTGACTCTAGAGTTGCCACATTCATCTGCAGAATTAAATGTGGAGGTTTGTTGTTAGTAATGGAAGATGGGCATTGAATGCTTAATTCCCTATCTGCTGTATGCAAAGTGTCCCTACCTGAACTGTGTTTCTTTCTTAAAAGGAATACTGTTCTAGTCATATCTGAAACCATTAAAGCTATGCCTTCCTTTTAGGGAAAAGCATAATATCCACCCCATTTATGTAGCGGTCAAACTTATATCATCCTCAACCCTTAGGAAGCCAGTTATGAACCCAAAATCTGTCAAAGGTGTTTCTAAGGCATCTAATGGTCATGAAGTCCAGGTACTTCATTCCACCAGAGAATATTAGAGAACCTTGTAGGATAGAGAAGGGCCAATTGAACTTTACTGATGTAACAAGCCTCCCCATCTAATTCTGAGTGAATAATGATTTGAAATCTTGTTTCACAAATTAACAAAAAAGAAAAGAAATATTAGGGGGCTTAAAAAAATGGAAAAAATGGAATAAAAAGATGATGAAGTGTTTTGCAGATTTCACAGTGCATCGTATTCCACTGTGTATCTTGTACCAAATGATGTTTAACCATTCTTCAATTTAGGCTACATCCATATTTTGACCATTGTCAATAGAGCTGTGATGAACATCGGATCATTAGCCATTGCGCTGTTGTTCTGGTTAAGTGCCATCAAGTTGGTTCTAACCTATAGCAACCCTGGATAGACTTTCCAATGAGTGGCTGGTGAGCTTGAACCACCAACCTTGCAGTTCAAACCAACTTGGCAGTCCAGTGCATTAGCCCACAGCACCACACCATTGGAGAGATAAGAATCAAAACAATGAGACACCATCTCACAACAGCATTATTAGCAAACGTAAAATAACAACAACAAATGTTGTAAAGCATGAGAGACTCAGAGCCTCCCATATTACTTGTAGTATATAAAATGCTATTTACTACTGTGAAAAACGGTATGGTGCTTCCTCAGAAAGTTGGAAATAGTAATACGATATAACCCAGCAATCTTTCTATTTGGTATATATCCACAAGAAACAAAAGAGTCAGGACACAAGCAGATATGTGCACACCAATGTCCACTTCAGCACTATTCACAATAGTATAAATATGGAGGCAGCCTAATTGTCCCATTAATGGAACTATGGATAGACTTTGGTACATACACACAATGGGATATTATGCAACACCGAATAATAATGATGAATTAGCAAAACACCTCATAACATGGATGTGCCTGGAGGACATTGTATTGAGTGAAATTAGTAAATCACAAAAGAAAAAAATATTGTATGAGACCACTATTGTAAAATCTCAAGAAAAGGTTTCCATACTAAAAGAAGCATTATTTAATGATTATCAGGGATGAGAAGGAAGGCAGGAATCATTCACTGGTTAGAGGGAAAACACATGCTAACTCTGATGACAAGGTGAATGAGCTACAAGAGGGTAGACAGAAATATACAGGAAGAGGGAGGTTAGCAGAAGAATGATGAAAATG
>NW_006408601.1:12350699-12352497 GCF_000296735.1 Chrysochloris asiatica | reverse complement strand
ATGGAGGGTGGAATGGAAATAGGAACCAAAGGGATGAAGCAGGATAACTGTTGTTGCATAGAGAGATTGCAGTCATTGAGACAAAGTGAAGTATATGACTTATTAAATGTAAAGTTGATGATATTGTCTACAAACTTTCACTCAATTCACAAAAGCAAGCTAAAAATTTTTTTTAAAAGAAAATGGAAATTTTCGATGAACTTTTGAAGTCCCCTCATAGAAAGCCAATAGGTGAAATTACCTGGGAATTTCCTTTATGTAGAATCCATCTCAGACTGTAGTGGCTGGCTAAATTAGACCTACTATGAAAATGTAGCAATTCACTATAATAATCCAATATTACTTTACAGTTTCCAAATTATTTTTTTCTATTTCATTGCCCAACATCATTTGAAATAATTAGTATTCATATTCTATAAAGAAACCAAGGTTCAAAAATAATTCACTTGCCTAACACAGGTTTGAATCAAACACTGATTCTAAATTCTGTGCCTTTGCTCTACCTAGTCAGGCATATTTTCATGTGAGACATCCGCATAGTTTGCTCATACCCTTTTCTCATTAAGTGTTCTTTATCATTGAGACCCTTCTAGACCACGACTTCCCACCCCTTTTCTCCCAAGTTTTATAACCTTCGACATACTGTATAATCATGTGTTTATCATTTAATCCCTGATCTAGAGCATAAGCACCCTTGATAGGTAAGCTGCATGTTATTCACTGATGTAGTCTCAACATCTAGAACAACATCTGGTGCTTTATATATTCTTCATAGATACTTGTTTAATTGAAGACCTTGGGTGGTGCAAATGGTTCAGTGCTCAACTACAAATGAAAAGGTGGGCAGCTGGAATCCATCCAGAAGTGCACCAGAAAAAAAGGCCTGGAGCTCTGATTCTCAAAGATAGCAGTCATTGAAAACCTTATGGAGTACAGTTCTATTCTGTGACATATGGGGTCACCATAAGTCAGATTCAATTCAACACCAAGTAGTTTAGTTTTGGACTCTGGGTGTGGCACTGTAGGATAAGCAATGGATTGTGAACCACAAGGCTGGCAGTTTAAACCAACCAGCTGCTCCTCAGAAACCCTATAGAGTCACTAAAACTCAGAATAGGCTTCAGAGCATTTACAACAAGAACAGTTTGGTTTGGGTTTACTTGTTTAATGAATGAATCACTAACTGAACTAAAACCTAAGCTGCTATGCTAGGGAAGCAGGGGGACTTGAAGTTAGGTTACCAACAGAAAGGAATCTCTCCCTGATGTCATTCTGAACATCATCCTCTTGTTAAGGTTGTCATCAATCAGCCTCAACCACATATAATTCCACATATATACTACCAGCTGCTCCTTAGAAACCCTATATAGGGTCACGATGGGTTGGAATCAACTCGACGGCACTTAACAACAACAACATATTAATGAAGAAAATATTGTCCATAAATAAAAAAACCTCAAGGGGAAGTGTTATAAAAGAACAACTGAGAGAAGAACCAAGAAAAGATATGAAATACAATAAATCATGTACAAATTGTAAGTGGAGAATTATACCAGGTTTGGTTGGCAAGTGTGATAAAATGTAAGTGCAAGCAATTTTGTGACATGTTGATTTTCTAAATCCTAAGGGCACCTGATCCGTGGTCTCTGTAATGAGTTTACCTCTAAACCTGTGAGCTATTCTAACAAGTCCTGAAAAATAAGTGGTCTATGTACAAATAGAAGCAGACAAAAATAGATGATTGGGACACACTAAAAATTAAAATCTTATATGCATCAAAAAATTTCACCAAAAGTGT
>NW_006408601.1:12331135-12349649 GCF_000296735.1 Chrysochloris asiatica | reverse complement strand
GCAGGTTTGCATGAGCTAAATGGGACAGAGGTAAATAGTGATGAATGTGCAACCTTAGCATAACAGGGTTCTATGATACAAGGATCCAGGCATAGTCTGAAATGGTCAAAGAGGGGAAATAATGTTATGATGTTCAACTGTCTTATGAATCCTGGTTTCCCTTGCCTACTATTGTAACATAGACACTTGAATGGGATAGAAAGGAATATTGGGAAAATATGATTACAGAAAGTGGGATAGAAAGGAGCATCGGAAAAAACATGATTCCAGAAAGCCTATAAGCCTGTCTTCAGCCTATAACTCATTGGAATACCTAAAAGGGGTTTTAGAACTTGCTCAGTGAAAGAGGCTTCTTGTGGAGCCTTTGTAGTGCATAGGACCTCAGGTGGAATCCTGAGGCCCATCCAGAACATTCTTAGGTAGGACATTCCCAGTAGCCTGGAACAGTTAGAGGAACAGAAGATACTTCTTGAATGAAAGACCATCAGGAAAAATCCCAAACAAAAATGGCAGACTGGCTACTATAAGAACAAGCAAGTTGTTCACAGCGGAGCCATCAAGGCAAGCAATCAAGCCGCTTCAGGGCAAACCCCTCTCCAAAATTTAAACTTAAAGGGAACCCATGAACAAGCATGTAAGATTGCTGGTGATGACGTTGGTCAACTAGTGCGTGGAAGAGGGGGAAGGGCAGCAGTGAAGATATATGCTGATTTCAACCATTTTCCATAGACTCCCATCCACCTGGAGATGAGAGACAGAAAAGGAAGGCCTGGTTGGTCTAAAGTGTGGTGAGACCTGTGGACTCCTGAGCCCATGGATAAGGACATAGCCACAGAGGGCTAGAGCTGAAGAGTGAGGCATCCAGCTGATATGACATGAAGAAAGATGCACAAGAATGCCCAAACTTGTAGATAGTGTCCATTTGACCTAGCCTTGATGGCTTAATGATCAGAACTCGAGTGGAGAAAGAAAAATAAATAAACAATTTTTGAAAAAGGAAATAAGTATATATTGCTACAATTTGATGAACTTGTCCTATACTTACAGATGTAGTAGCTCAAAACACCAACTGAGAGGGAATAAGCCTTCACATCAAGCATCAATCCTATCCCCTCTGTATACAGGGTTGATGAGGACAGGCAACTTAAATGTTGGCTACCGAAAATGTGGGGTCTATAAAGGCATGAAGTGACTGACTTAAATGTTTTTAAGAGAGAGTTTAGTTTCAGAGTATGCAGGGGAAGGTACAATCCCCACCTAACAGTTTTCATCTTGTCTAGACAGGTCTGGTGAAAGGATATGGGGGTACAATTCTTATGATTCAATAGTGAGTAACCGTTATCATGACTAATTGCAACTGTCACAACTGTAAAGATAGAAGTTTTCTAATAAAAAGGAGTGGAGTGTAATCTTACAGTGCAGGAACAGAGGATCCTAGGATCATCAAGGGAGAAGAGCATGGGTGGAATGTGGGACTCTATCCACAGAAGCAGCAACACCATAGATGCAAGCAGAGATGAGGACATGAAGAGAGAGAGCAGCTGAGGACTCTAGACTCAGGAAAGAGAAAGGCTGTGTGCAGGGGGCCAGGAGGCATGTTTGCAGAATGTGCCCTTTGGTTGTTTAAATGATTATATATTCCTGAGTGTTTTTGCGTACATCTACCCATCCACCCCCCCAAAAAAACAACAGAGGGAATAGAAGCAAATACTATTGAATGATGATGTACAAAGGAGACTGTAATCAGTACAATGAAATGATGAGTGTAAAACCAATGTTCTCCCACATAAACTATCACTCAATTCTCAATAAAAACTTAAAAATAAATAAGAAATAACTGGTCTGAGTGAGTTCAAGAAAAGTGTTAGCAGTTATATCTTAAGTCATAAATATCCATGGGTTGTGAATACCTAAAAGGGTTCTAGAACTTGCCAAGTGAACTAGGCTTCTTGTGGAGCCTTTGCAGTGTACAGGACCTTAGGTGGAATCCTGAGCCCCATCCAGAACCTTCTGAGGTAGAACATGTCCACTAGAAAAGATGAGCAGACCAGCCTGAACAGCCAGAGCAACAGAAGATACATATGCAAAGAAAGATCATCAGGAAAAATAAAATGGTAGAATAACTGGCTACTACAAGAATAAGCAAGGTGTTTGCTACAAAGCCATCAAAGCAAGCAATCAAGTTCCCTCAGGACAAACCCCCCTCTAAGACTGAAATTCAAAAGGAACACATGAGCAGGCATATAAGCTTGTTGACCACCACAATGGTCTACTGGTGAGTGGAAGAGGGAGAAAGACAGCAATGACGAAATGGGCAGAGTTCAACCATATTCCATGGACTCCCATTGACCTGGAGATGAGAGAGAAGATGAAGGGCTGGTTGGTCCAATGTGTGGTGAGAACTGGGGACACCCAAGCCCTTGGACAGGGACATAGCCACTGAGGGCTAGGGCTGAGAGTGAAGCATCCAGCTGATATGAAGTGAGGGGAGATGCACAAGAACTCCCAAACTTGCAGATAATACCCATTTGACCTAGCCTTGATAGCTTGATGATCAAACTCAACCAGAGGAAACTACAATAATAATAATAATAATGATGATTTGGGATAAAAGAATTGAGGGTAAATTGTTACGATTTGATGAACTTGACCTATACTCATGGAAGTAAAGTAGTAGCTCTAAATAACGACAGAGAGTCTCCACGTCAAGCATCAATGCTATCTCCCCTTTGTATACAGGTTTGATAGAGATGGGCAACTTAGACACTGGCTACCTAAATTGAGGGGGCGATAAAAGGCACAAAGTGACTGACTTACAAGGTTTCAAGAGGGAGTTTATTTTAAGAGTGTGCGGGAGAAGATAGAGTCCTAACTGAATAGTTTTCATCTTGTCTAGATGGGTCTGGTAAAAAGAGATGCAGATAAGATTCTTATAATGCAATAGGGAGTAACTGTTACCATGACTAGTTGCTACTGTCTCAACTGTTAAGGTAGAAGTTTTGTAACAAAAACAGAGGAGTAGTTAATCTTACAGTCCAGAAACAAAGGAACTTAGGACCATCAAGGGAGAAGAGCACAAGTGGAATGTGGGACCTTATACAGAGAAGCAGCGACACCAGAGATGGGGAAATGGAGAGAGAGAGGAGCTGAGAACTCTAGATTCATGGGAAAAGAGGGACTGAGAGCTGGGAGCCAAGAGGCAGACTTGCAGAATGTGCCCTTTGGTGGTGTAAATTATTATATATGCCTTGTTGTTGTTGTTATGTGCTGTGAAGCCCATTATGAAACATAATGACCCTGTACAGGGTTTCCAAGGCTGTGAATCTTTACGAGAGCAGAAAGCCTCATCTTTCTCCCGCAGAACAGCTGGTAGTTTTGAACTGATGACCTTGAGGTTCACAGCCCAATTCATAACCACTACGCTACCAGAGCTCCTTATATATACGCCTTAGTGTTAAAAAAAAAAAAAGCTAAAATGAATAGAGAGAAATACTGTAAACTGATGGTACATGGAGGGGATTATAGTCATTGTAATGAAATAAGGTGTATGATTTGTTGAATGTAAACCTGATGATCTGCCCTGTTAACTTTCACTAAATTCACAAAGCTTTTTTGCTTAACCAACATTACATTCCAGTTCATTAACCCAGGATTTGATCCACAAAGTCAGCAGTTCAAGCTCACCAGCCACTCCTTGTAAACCCTACATAGGGTTGCTATGGGTCAGAACCAACTTGACAGCACTTAACAACAACAACTTCACTACAAGCTGCCTGGATGGGTTTCCATACTATAACATTCATTTAGCACCATATATTCTCCAAGTAAGAGAGGATTTCTACCCTTATCCCCGTCTCACATTGATGATTTCTGCCTCTAACATCAATGCCACAGTTTTATTAAAACCAAGTCAAATGCACCATCTGCATGGGGAATAAAAAGAATACTTCCTTTACTAAGAAAATAGTTAAAGGTTTTGGATAATCCACAAGCTAAGACCTCTCTGAGCACATTTCTACAAAAGTTCATCAAAATTCAGAATCAAATGACTATAATTTGAAAGTATTTTCTGATGCTTTCTACGTCTCTAAACCTGGCTATTTGAAACTCCTGGCAGTTTAATGTTCTTCCTACATTCAATTTATCAACCAAAATGCAAGCAGATCTGGCAAAAACTCTGAATTTTGAAGGACAAACTATCAATAAGAAAACATAAGCATGAGAAATATAATTCATTAGTAAGGCAGGGAACTCAGAAGCACTTGTCTCGATAGGAAGTGCTCTTGTGTGAAATAATTATATGGGGTTCTTACAATACCAAAGTATCTATGTCCTAATTTTCTTTAAATTCCCTACATGATTAACATGCAACAAGCCATGATTCCTCCCCTCCGAGAACTCCTAACCATGTGTATTCCCTGCCTTGGGCTCCTTTGAGATCACTCTGTGATGCATTCTTCTTCCAAGCTGAGACAAAACAAAGGTAGCCATCATTACAACAGAATAATAAATTCATGCATATGAGAAAGCCAAATGAAAACAAAGAGGCATTAGGCATTAATACCTATCTAATTGCTAAAAGGCATGGCAATGCAGACATAGAAGACTTTGAAAAAAAAAATTTTAAGTTTTAAAGTAACTTTAATAATATGTGTAATATTCATGAAATGACTATGCAATTTTAAAAAGATAACATTTACTGTAAGAATCGCTATACTGTGATCTCCAGAAACTGTATACAGATGTAGTTCTAGAAAAGCAACTAGGAGAAGCACTCCAAAATGTTAAAAGAGGTTGTCTCTACAGGGTTAAATTATTGATGTATTTGTTTACCTATTACTACTATTTTTATTTTCATAATTTTACTATAATATCCATATAATTAATTTTATAAGTAGAAAAATTTTATTGCAATTTTATTAAACTCACCTTTTTCTTTACCCATCATTCTGTCTGCTACCAAAATTTCCTCTGTGGACATTTCCCAAATGTCAAAGACCTTTCTGGCGTACAATCCCAGCCAAGTTTCTGACCATTCCTCCACCTCTTGAAAACAATCTGTCCTATGACCATCCCTAAGGACTATGTTTATGTCAGCCAGTTGAGCTTATACATGCCAAATTTGCTCACAATTTAAGGGGCTTCCTTTTCCCAAGAAATAGACTTCAATTTTTAAAGGGAGTTTACTGAGCATACACCAAAGAAACTCAAGACTAACAAGTCCAGAAGGAGTTGTTTGTTTTCTTTAAATAAAGGAATGGATTCCTCGCTAGTTGCAAACTTCATTAAGAAATCCACTTTACACTACTCTCTTTCTAACTCATCATGTTAAAGAGCCTGTGTGTGTAGGCTCAGGTTCCCACTATCTGCATAGATGGATTTTCTCAAGTCTTCAGACAAGTGGTTTCCCAAATGTATTGAAAAGCACCTTAATGTCCTGTGTCAGGATTCAAGAACAAGGGGCAAGGAGAACAGGGAGAATAAAATTGGGTGACCAAGTCATAAATAACAAAAACCAGTAGACATAATGCCACTTCCAATGCGCAGTGACCCCATGTGCATCACAGCACAGCTTTGCTCCTCCACAGGGACCTCAGTGGCTATTTTTGGAAGCTAGATCAGCAGGGCTATCTTCAAAAGGTCCCGCTGGGTGGGCTCTGATTTCCAACTTTTCATTTAGCAGATGAGCGTATCACCCAGGAACTCTGAAAAGTTTTATGACTTAAAAATGATGACTCTTCAAAAATAAATGTGTGGAAATAATGGAATTGATGGATAATGAAGTTTGTTACATGAACCTTTTGAAGTCCCTTCACACTGAGTACCTTCTAAGAAACTCTTTCTTGATCTCTTACATATGGTTAGGCCTGAAAACTTTCTCTCTTGGTGCTATAGACTGAGGAGTAGAACACTTTAAGAACCTGTCCAAGATCACAAAGCTTAAAAGTGACAGAGCTATGGGTTACACATGGATTCTCTTGACTCCAAAACACAGGATCTGTCTGCCTATTCAGTGATGACTACTACAGACTGAACACCTGCATCCACACTTTTCATGCATCCTCAAAAGAGCTCTGAGGAAGACAGCACCAGGGCCATGGGACGGGAGTCTCTGGATATAGAAGGTCTACATTCCTATCCCCACTCCACCAGAGTCTGCTCTGTGGCCTTTGACAACTTCTACAATGTTCCTGTAGCTTAGATTAAATATCTATAAAACATAGATCATAATAACTAACAAACTGAGAATTGACTTGTGTCGTGTTTTCTTCCACCATTTCTCAGTTTGTCACATTGTGATGCCTTCTGTGTTGCTGTGATGCTAGAAGTTATGTGACCTGTACTTTAAATAGCAGCAAAGTCACCCATGGTGGCTAGGATTCAGCTGAGCATTAGTCAGACTAGCAAGAAGGAAAAGCTGAATGGTCAGCTACTGAAAACTTGCTAAAAGTCAGCAGAACAGTGTCTGATCTATATACTGCCCGAACGTAAGCACCTCAGGTTTGAAGGCACTCAAAACATGCCTGTGGAAGAGCTGCTTCCTCAAAGTAGAGTTCACCTTAATGACATAGAGGGAGCAAAGTTTTCAGGACCTTCCTTTGCTGGTGGGGCACAACTCAAAATGAGAACAAACAGCTGCAAACAACGCTTAACAATTGAAATGTGAAATGTTTGAAGTATGAATCTAGGAAAATTGGAAGTCATCAAAAATGAAACTGCAATGCATAAAGATCAATGTCCTAGACATTAGTGAAATGAACAAGTATTAGCCATTTTGAATTAGACAGTCATATGATTTATTATGCCAGGAATGATAAATTGCACAGGAATGGCATCACATTCATCGCCAAAAAGAACATTTCAAGATCTACGTTGAAGTGCAAAGCTGTCTGTGATAGGATAGTATCTATACACCTTCAAGAAAAACCTTATTATTCAAATTTACACACCAACTTCTTAAACCAGTGATGATGAAAGTGAAGAATTCTACCAACTTTGTCAGTCTGACAATGTTCAAACATGCAATCAAGATGTATTGATAATTACCAGTGATTGTAATTCAAAAGGTGCTATCAAAGCAACTTGATAGCAACTTTTGCATTACAATCACTGGTAATTTATCAATACATTATCAATACAAGTAGTTGAAAACTATGGTCTTTGTCATAGAAAGGATGCTGGAGAGTGCACAACAAAATCTTGCCAGACCAGTGACTTTTCATTGCAAATATCCTTTTTCAACAGCATAAATGCTGACTCTGTGTGTGGACCTCAACAGATGTGATACAGGGGAATCAACTTGACTACACCTGCGGGAAGAGACGATGAAGAAGCTGTTATCATCAGCCAAAACAAGGGGCTGACTGTGGAACACACCATCGATTGTGCAAATGCAAGTTCAGGTTGATGGTGAAGAAAATGAAAACAAGTCAGATTGTTCTTTAAAAGTTAAGGTTGGTAAGAGTGAGTTTCTTGCATTTTCAACATGTTGTCAGGAGGGAATGGTCCCTAAAAAAGGAAATCAGGTTTACTAAAGTACAGGGTCAACAAAAAGAGGAATATGGATTGACCCAATGATGGGCACAAACATTAACAACAATTGTGAGGACGGCACAGGATTGAGCAGTTTTATAACGCACAGGGCCACTGAGTGTCAGAACCGACTCAGTAATACTTAACAACAGCAGGTATTTCACCATCTGTGTGTCCACGGAGGCTTGTTTGTTGCTATAATGCACAACAGTTTTCAGTGGAGCTTCCAGATTAAGAAGAAAAGCCTGATAATCTGCTTCTGAAAATAAATCAATGAAACTCATGTCATTCCGAACAGTCCTATGTGGGATGGACGGCATAGGACAGGATAGCATCTCATTCCACTGGAGATGTGGGCTGACTCAAAGGCAGCTAACCATAAAACATCCTCTTCCAAACACTTTACAAACATCCTCCCATTTACTCCTCAAGAAATTCTAGAAGGAAGGCATGTTCATTTCCCTTATGTTAATTCAAGGTCACACTGCTAATAATGTCAGAATTGGGATGGGAACCTAGGTCCACCTGAATGAGCCTTCAGTTCTTCCCACAACTACACAGGTCACCAAGTGTACTTTACATCAATAAACCTAAGGATGGCTCTCTTTCTAAAGCACTAGGGACACCTCCGAAGAAACATCACTTCAAACACCTGCAGGCATCCCTCCTATGGAAAACATACTCCATCATAAGGTGATTAATGCTCGATTTTTGTCCCAGCATTAACTCCCTTTCCCATAGAATTAGAAGTGTATACCTCACATTCTAGCTCTCGGTGTTGTTGCTAAGTGCTGTTGAGTCATTTACAACTCCTAGTGACCTTGTTTAGAGTTTCTGAGGAGTGGCTGGTAGGTTTCAAAGGCCTGCCTTGCAGTGCTTATCCTACCGCGCAACACCAGGACTTGAGCACTCAGTTGCATACCTTATTAAATCACTCTCCTTAAATGTAAACATTTTAGCAACCACTGATACCATAATCTCCTGGAAGTCATAAATCAAACCCTACAGAATCACAGAATTAGAAAGGTAGCAATTTGCTTTTTTTTTTTTTTTTCCCTTTAAAAGCTGAACACTTTGCAAAAGTAACGAGGTTTGGAATCCCAGACTTTTATTTTGAAGCTGAAGTGGGGCATGAAAACTTCACTCTCTCATTTCCTCCTGGCCCACACTCTTATCTTTGTATTTGGGGTCAATCCCAGAGGCACCGTCTTTGCACCCCATGATTCCATAAGCCCCATGGATCACAGTTCAAAAACTCAGTTGTTGTTGTTGTTAAGTGCCGTTGAGCTTTAACTGCCAACCTTACAGTTCAAACGGCTTTGCAGCCGGGCGCATTAATCCACAGCGCCACACCAGGACTCCTTAGTTTAGTCTTAATTTACCAAAATAGATTTAAAAATATGTATGTATTTTGACTTGGCAAGAGTTCATTCATTGGACTGTGATAGGGACAGGAATGGAGTCTGTGTTGTCTGATTCTCATCCAAGGGTTTCTTTGCTGTGTAAAGCCCGGGTCTTTTCTGTCACCCCTGGACATCTCTCCTGGCCCCAATTCACTAAAACCTGGACCACTGGCGAGATTCTGTAAACAATGCTGAGAGTTTCTGAAAACATCAGGTAGCACCTGGATTATCAACTCATTCCCTCGAATACCCAAAGAAGGATGACTATCATCATCCATTATTTCTGAATTGCCACATGGGCCGTTCAAATCCTCTAGGAACATAAAGAAGCAAACCCACTGTTGCTAATGTCTTTATTCCAGACCCAGGTTTATGTCACTAAGAATGATAGGAGTCCTAGTGTGGATAAGCACTGGACAACTAATCACAGGGTTGTTGATTCAAACCTACCAGTCGCTTCTTGAAAACCTTATATAGGGTGACTATGAGTCAGAACTGACTCAACAGAACTTAACCACAACCAAGGATGACAGGACTTCTTACTACCAAGCACTAATTTGAATTAAGTGGGATGATACTAAGATGCCTTTAGTGAAGAATCCTCAATGTTACTTTTGCCTACCTTTTGTGATTTCTAATATTTTAACCTTTTCTGATTTTTGGACCCCTTTTCTATAACAAAATGTAATGCAGGTTCACTGTACTCTAACTCATTCCATTAAAAAAAAGAAAATATATGAAAGTGTAAATAAAAAAGACCATACTCTCTGCTATCATTTTCTTTGGGGGGATAGTTCCTACCTATGTCTGTATGTATCTGTGTCAGCAAATGTTGGTAAGTGCATGTGTGTATGTCTACAAATAATTTTTATTTTACTTCGATTGGAAAAAAGAGTGTACATACTGGTTTGACTCTCCACATCATACTCCACAGTGAGCATTTTCTATTGACACTGAATAGTCAATAAGCATTCTTTTAATAATCACACTGCATTTTATTATATGGATGTATTATAATTTGTATAATCAAGCCTCCATCCATTCTATTTGGGCTGTTTCAAGTTTTCTTTTGATTTTTTTCTTATAAGTAACAAATGAAATAAATGGTCACAAAGAAAATCTTCTTATATAAATAGTTGTTTGATTATTTATTTAGGATAAATTCTTGTAAATAAATGTATCCAAGCCTTTTGATATACATTGCCAAATTATCCTCAAGAAAAGTTGTATCAATTTACATTCCCATTAGCACTGTATGCGAGTGTCTATTTCCTGAACCATCTACAGAAATGAGTGATTGGCATATATGTAAATATTCAGTGTCTATCTCAACATCTATATATCTACACAGAGACACATAATTAGTTTTGAATAATTGTTATCTAATTGTCATGGTGTGGTGCTGTGGATTAATGCAACAGACTGCAAAGCCATTTGAACTGCAAGGTCAGTGGTTCAAGCTCACCAGCCACTCCTCGGATACCCTATATAGGGTCGCTATGGGTCGGAACCGACTCTATGGCACTTAACAACAACAACAACAATTGTCATTTTAATTTGCATTTCTCTTGATCACTTCTAAACTTAAAGATATTTTCAGAGTTGTGAAATATACTCTAATAGACGCTACCTTAATAGATACAGTACAACATATACATTGGACTGCTGACCACAAGGCTAGCAGTTCAAACCCACCAGTCACTCATTAGAAGCCATATACAGGGCCGCTTTGAGTCAAACCTGACTCAATGGCAATTAAAACATTTACATGATGGAGTCCTGGTGTGTAACTGTAGGATAAGTACTAGACTGCTAACTGCAAGGTTGGTGGTTCAGATATAAAGGGTTGCTATGAATGGGAACCAACACTATGACACTTAACAATACTACAGACACAGAGAGCCTCATTTGTCGGCAATGGAACCCAAATTTCATTTAGATGTAAATTATCCAAGTACTATTAAAGGTAGTCTAGGACTTCACGTGTTGCACTGTAGGATCAGCACTGGACCACAAACTACAAGGTCAGCAGTTCAAAACCACCAGCTGCTCCTTGGAAACTCTATGCAGGGTCGCTATGAGTCAGAACTGACTTGAAGACACTTAACAACAATTGGATGTAGCCCACTCCCAGGGAACACATCTTGATTCAAGGTAATTCTGTTTGACTTTTCACAACATATTTTATAAATACACATGTTATACTATGATGACCAATGAGATGGGAAAACAAATTCATTGGGATAGGGATTCTGATAAAGTTATCTCTGATCATAAAAAAAATTTAAAAGACTCTAGGTAGGAAATCTTTTTTTTCCTTTCTGACAAGATTAACTGAAGATGTAATATTTGGAATTCTACCAGCCATTCAGAGGCCTTAAGGGGAGCTAGATCAAGTTCTAAAACCATTAGGCTGAAAAGAACAACATGAAAAATAGAAAATCTTTGTGTCACTGATGATATCATGGAACAGCATGAAATCTATAAACACTGTCCCTCTAGACCTTTCAGTCGTTTAAGAATAAATTTATCATTTAAGCTTGATGAGTCACTTTTCTGATACTTGCAACTGAAAGCATCTGAACTGATACAAAGACATTATCTCACTTTATCCTTGTAACAACTCTGTGAGGCTGTATAGGGGATACTGATGAAGAAGTGGCGAATTTAAATGACTTTCCAGTGCATAGCATAAATAAAACCATAACCAAGGTTTACAGCCAGTAGGAAGTATGCACTACACTTAAAACTTGAGACTCTAGAGCATTCATGCTGGCCCAAGAATGGGTTGTATTTCTGTTGTTGATAAGCGTTGTCAACTTGGTGCTGACTCACAGTGACCCAGTATAGGGTGTCTAAAAAGCAGCTGGTGGTTTTGAACGTCCAACCTGCTGTTAACAGACCAGTGCTTATCTAAACACCACACCAGGACTCCATTAGTATAAATGTTGTTAAGTGCCACTGAGTCAGTTTCAACTCATAGCACCCCTGTATATTGTTTCCAAAGAGTGACTGGTGGGCTTGAAATGCTAGCCTTGTGGTTAGCAGTCCAGTGCTACAGCACCACACCAGTACTAGGTGAAAGGCCCGAGTATTATATGTTAGAAAGGAATGAAAATACTTTATATATATGCAGTTACCATAACTTTAAGATGGAAATAAAATCGGTAAGATTGGGCTCTAGATTTCTAATGAGTAGTGTCCACACACTGTATGACTTGAATGTGTACATGAATGGGCTGCATGCCTAGATTCAACAATGTTCCAACTGCAGAAGCATCGTTAATCAAACTCCTTCTTCATGTGAAAGCTTAATTATGATTCTGAATGCAAAAAGCCAACAGTAGAGTATACAGAAGTATTAACAAGAATTTTTATGATGAATTCAGGTCAAGGGCAACACAGTACTTAATAGGTTTGTGCACAAGCATCCTGGGGGCAAACTCCATCACTTATCCTGCTTGCACTGTAGCAGCCAGTGTGCCTCAGAGTCTTTACAATATGTGTTGAAATAAATAGGAACTCCCACTGAAAGCCAACAAACAAGCCAAACATTGAACAAGCCCTTCAGGCTTATTTTCATTCCCAAGCCTAATAGAAAATGTCTTTTGATATCCTTCTCTGATGGTTAAAGTTATGTGTCAGTCTGGATGGGCCCTGACTCTCTAGTTTGGCATATATGATGCAGTCATCTCCCATGACTTCCGTCTCATCTGCTATGATCAGCCAAACAGTTGAAAAGGACCCTCTCCTCAGGGGGCATGCATCCAACATATAGGGATTTTTTTTGTTGGATCTAGATCCTGTTTCTGGCTTGTCATCATCTGACCTCCAATTTTGGGGTAGTAGAACCAGTTACTCACTATATCCTGGGATTCTTTTAGCTCTGCAGCCTGTGAATCAGCAGTCTGCCATCTTCATTGCTGACCTTGGATTCACCTGTCTCTGCCCAGCATCTGACCTGCCAATCTTGAATTCACCAGCCCATACAACTACTTGAGTTAGGAAAAGTACCCAGTTTGACATCTGATCCATGAACTTAGCCCCTGACAATCACATGAGCGATTTCCTAGAGATAAATCTCATTTTAAATAAGTGCATATGAACATCATTGGTTTTGTTTTTCAGCGAGTCCAACATAATGTCCCTCCTCCATAAGATACATTTGTTAGTTTTAATAAACGTTAGCATTATTTTAACATTATTGTTACTAAATTAAAGAAGCCCTGGTGGTGCAGAGGGTTAAGTATTGGGCTACTAACCACAGGTTGGTGGTTCAAGCTTACCAGCTACCCCGAGGGAAAATAAGACTGTCTGTTAAGTAAAAATGTAGTGTCAGAAACCTTACTGAGCAGATTTACTCTTTTCTACAGGATTGCTTAAGTCAGAATCAATTCCACGGAAGTGGGTTAACTAAAATGCAACAAATATTTTGTCTTAGGCTTTTTCATGTCTAATAAAAAAAATCAAGCTCACTGTTGTCCAGTAAATTTGGACTCACAGCATCCCAGTAAGACAGAGTAGAACTGCCCCACACAGTTTTTAAGACCTTGAAGCAAATTGCCACATATTTCTCTCACAGAACAGCTGGGTAGGTTCAAATTACTAACCTTTCGGTTAGCAGCTGAGCACTTTAATCACCGCGCAGCCAGGGATCCTTTCCTATTATGACAAATTGAAAACTAAAATTAACCACACTGTGAATTTTCACCCATGGTCACTGTTTAGAAGGGTCACATAATATTTTTGTTTTCTTGCTGCCTGTTTTTTCACATGTGATACATACAGAAGCCAGTCACAAACTCAAAAATCTCAAGGAAAATAGAAATAAAAGATAACTATTTCCATTAACTTTTTAAAGGTCCCTCACATGTGTGAATAATGTAACTGTCTTTAATTTCTTCAGTTCAACTTCATGAATGAATCTGAGACACTATTCTTCTGTGTCATATTGTAGTAGAAATATCACTGAGGGTTCCCCCTCCCCACTTATGTTAGTCAGGCTGTGTCATGGCTCCAGAGAATTTCAAGTGGTGAAGTGGCAGATGCCATCCTGCCAAGGAACAGAACAGCGAGAAGCCTTATGCATGAAAAGTTCATTGTTTAGCAAAGCAACAATGAATGTCCCCTTGGTTGGCAAAGCCACAAGGGATGTTTCATGCAGGGTCCCCGTGGTTTCTATGTTTTCCTTGGAAAAATAGTTTATTTCTGATTTCCTTATAAGAAGTTTTAAAAAATCTTGCATAATCATTAGATACTTTAAACAAACCTCACCTTACAATAGTTGCCTTTCACATTAACATTAACTTTCACACCATATTCAATCTTATGTAGTTATAAAAATTGTTTTTTTTTATTAACAATAAGTTTTAACATTAGAGATAACCACACTAGCTAAAGTTTTAGCAATTCAAGCTTAAGACTGTAAGAAACATTCCACATAGTTTTAGTCAAGGACATTAAGGCCTTTAGAAAGCAGCTTAGAAAACAGTCAAGAGCAGTGGGAGCTTAAGAACAGAAGCAAAAAATTTGATTAGAGGTTTTGTGAAATTGTTAGTATAAGAGAATCACTGCTTTGTTCTTAACTATGAAACTTTAGGGCACTTTTATGCTCTTGTTTTTATTGTTAAATTAATTATATGTTTGACCAGTTATAGTAAAAATTATATCTTTGATTGTGAGTTGTAATTAATGAATCTATAGAAAGTAATAGATGTTGGTAAAGTTAGGAGTTAAGATGTAGAACTTAGTTTAAAATTAACCTGACATTTAAAAAGGATTAGAGAAAAACAAATCAAGGCCAAACTAGATATTTAAGGGAGGATTAGAGAGAAACAGAGTCGCTTACAAAGGACAGACTTATCGGAGTGGCTAGGGAGTATAGAGACGCAGGAATGTTTGATGACCTTGTGTTCCTCTTGTATGTTTGATGTAAAAATATAATACTTGATGGATTTGTAATTGCTTATACATGACTATTGTGAGATCATAGTATATTCTAAATGGGATATAAGAAGCAACAATTTTAAAAATAAAAGAGTCATCATTACCATCATCTGCCTGAGACTCAAAACGACCCATTGACTACGTATAATTCATTCAGCCGACTCCACTTCCTCTTTCGAGAGCCTCCTAATAATTTGTCAAGGCTGGTCCCCGGCAGTCAAGGCATTGGAAAAAGGGACCAACCAGTTCAGTCTTAGGTCTATTAAACACAAGTCATCATGGAGATGCTGTATGGATCCTTGGCACATTGAGGCACAGGAATAACTATGTCACAGTTGGCGATTCCGACCTACCTTTGGCTACCTCCTACACAGAGACACTCCACCAATGACTTCTCCCCAGAATCAAACTCATTCCAAAAGAACTGCCTTGGAGACAGAGCCCTTTCTCCAGGAACCATTCACATCTCTGCTTTCATTACCTCCCTAGTCTCATGTCACTCACTGTCAGTTGAACAGAATCCTTTTCTAATATATAATAAAGAATACAATTTCCCTCCTCAAATATTCTCTTCAACCCTTTCTTTGCTACAAAAAAAAATGCTTTCATTCTTAACTGTCTTTAGAATCACTTGGGAATGTAAAAAGAACAAATGTCAAACTTACGGTCCAATCCTAAACCACAGGAAAATGAAAATCTCTAGGAGTAGACTCCAACTACTGATTTTTATACCCAAACATTCCTAGTAGTTCCAGAGGAAGAATCTGGGCTCTAAAAAATTTGGATTGTAGAATTCTGATTTGGGACATATACTTTCTCTGAGACAAATCAAAACAAAATAATACAAGAGCACCAACCCAGCACCAACCATCTATTTAAATGAGAAGGAATAATATATAAAAAAAATCAAAGCAGCAATATATAATAAACATTAGCATTATTTTAACACTGGTGGTAGTGGTCTTGGTGGTGGTAGTAGTGTGAATTGAGAATTGAGTCTGTTCCAATTCATAGCGACCCTCAGACAGAGTTTTTGAGGCTATCAATCTTTCCAAGAGTAGAAAGCTTCATCTTTCTACCTTGGAGCAGCTGCTTGATGCAAACTGCTGACCTTATAATTAGCAGGCCAGTTCATAATCCACTAGGCTCCTAGGGCTCCTAGCTTAACACCACAGTTACTAAATATGTTAAATATATTTATCTCATATATCTCAGAATTTTTAGGTGGGATTTTAAATTTCCAAATGGGCACATCTAATTTTGACTTTTCTTGTTCTGTTTAACAAATAAAAAATAAATAAATAAATAAATAAATAAATAGCAGTAAAAATAATAATTAATGAAAATAAATTCAATAAACACAGTACCAATAAATGGCTTTTGGCAGGTATAATAAGTAAATAGTAGTTTCATATTCTAAAGGATTTGATAGAACATTTCCAACTAAAATGAGTCTACTAGCCTTCTACCTGAGATTCAGGCTTAGAGTTAAATCACCTTAATTGAGGCCAAGACTCAAGGGATTGGTAACAATTTCCTTGATGCTACCAGAGAGTCCAAAGCAAATGTGGGGCAGGAACAGGTAAGAAAGGCTTCTCGGTGGAGGTGCCGGAAAAAACACAGCGAAGGAACTTTTTTTCTGGAGCAGCACCAGAGTTTTGGATCTTGTATGAGGTGCCGGGCGTCAGTTTTCCAGGCCCACCTGTGGAGAAACATGACTGTGGAAGCAAAAAAGGGCAATTTCTGAATGATTGGGACAATGGATTCCCTACGGGCCCCTTGGCCTGGACTGAGATATAAGACGGTAGGGCCACAGCCGAACAGATACAGTGACACAGTGTTAAGAAGCCAGGGAGCTGCATCTGGGAAAAGAGGTGTGACAGAATTTTCATTTTTCACATTGCTTTCCTCCTTTCCTCAGTTGCACCCTCACTGCCCAGCCTGGACAACTTCAGGCAAGCTGAGCACATACCCAAACAGGTCCAACCTTGTGCCCACAATTTTCCCATGGCACAGGGAGGACTTTCTCTTTGAAAGCCCCATTGGTCCCGCAGGCTGCTTCTAATGACGTCTGACTCTGAGGCCCAGACCTAACGTTGACCTGGGCAGGACCCTTTATCCCTGCCTTCACAGTAAAGGCTACTGGACAGTCTGCTATGGTTTTATTTTAATTTTTGAGTGGTGGTGTTTGTCTCTGCTTTCATATTGTTTCTGTTTTGGGTCCTTTTCATCTCATTCTTTTTCTGGGCATGGGAGCTTTCTCCCTGTACCTTACCCAAGAAGAGACAGCAAGTATGCTCATATAAACAAGCTAGAAGAAAGCCCTGTAAAATGCCACCATTTGGACAAGAGTCAACACCACTTGCTATGAATTACATATGGAAAGAGAAGCCTATCACCAGATCATGTCGACCAGGAACACTCAGTAAGCTTAACAACACAGCAGCATAGATTCATTTAAACATTAAAAACCCAAGTAAGTACTGAAAACGAACAAGAATAAAAAACAAAAGATCTCAGCACATGTCCAAAACAGAAAAGAGTAACTGAGACAAATGAGCTGGTAGCAGACTTAGACTTCCCAGTAGAAGAAGAGCAGGTTTTGGATCTGCCTGAAAAAGAATTCAGAAGAAGGATATGGAAACATATTCAAATGTTCCACAAAGTGGTGGAGGAAAATAAAGAAGAAGCCAGGAAAGTGCTATAGGAGCAATCAAACAAGATAGATACAGCATTGGAAACAATTCAAAACCTGCAATAAGAGTTCCAGATGATTAAAAATATCAGAAATCGACAATATACTGAAAGGACAAAGGAGTAGAATTGAAGAGATGCCAGAACCAGTGAGCTGGAAGACAAATCTCTCAATACTGCTAAGATAGAAGAGCAAGCAGACAAAGAGATAAAAAAAACCTCTGAAGAGAGTCTAAAATTCATGCTGGATAACACGAAGAGGAATAACTTAAGAATTATTGGCATCCGGGAACAGGAAGAATCACAGAAGTTCACAGAGGAGAGATGTAAGGAATTACTGGAAGAAAATTTCTCTAACATTTTGAAAGATGAGGAGATAAATGTTCAAGAAGCTGAATGAATCCCAGGAAGGATAGGCCTCAAAAGAAAATCACCGAGAAATATCATAATCAAGCTCTCTAAAACCAAAGACAAGGAGAGAATCCTAAACACAGCCAGGGAAGAGAAGTGTTACCTACAAAGGGAAGCAAATCAGGTTAAACTCTGAATTCTCAAAAGAAACCACGCATGCAAGAAGGCAATGGGGACACATATATAAAACCCTAAAAGAAAAAACTGCCAACTAAGAATCATTTATCCAGCAAAACTGTCAATCAAAAACGATGGTCCAATCAAAACATTCCAGAATAAACAGAAGCTAAGAGAGTTTGTCAAAGTCACTCCAGCACTTCAAAATATCCAAAAGAGAGTTCTTTGGTATGAAACCCAGGAAAAACAGACAACAAGCACAGATTGACAGATGTGGCAACACCACCCAGAATCCAATCCACAGCAGCATTCAGATCAAAAGAAAATTACAACAACGAATTCAGAGGTCCTGTAAGGCCAATCAAAGAACAAAACATTAACAATGTCAAAGAAGGGAATAATACAGGAAC
>NW_006408601.1:12322639-12328835 GCF_000296735.1 Chrysochloris asiatica | reverse complement strand
GTTCAATAGGGAATGATTGCTATCAGGACTGACTGTGAATGTTGTAAAGGTAAATGTAGACATTTTGTAACAAAAAGAGGGGAGTGGTAGATTTTGCAGACCAGGAACAGAGGTCCTTGGAACCATCAAGGGAGAAAAGTGAAGTGCGGGATCCTATCCAGAGAAGCAGTGATGCTAGAGATGGAGAAAAAGATGATGACGTGGAGAGATGGAGTGGCTGGGGACTTTAGACCCAGGGAGGGAGAAGGGTGGTGTGCTGACGACCAGGGGCAGGCTTCCAGGGTATACCCTTAGGTTGTTTGATGATGCATGCAGGAGATTGTAATTATTGCAGTGAAACAAAATGCGATAGGATGAATGCAAAGCTAATGTTCTCCCATGTAAACTATCACATAATTCACAATAAAAACAAAACAAAAGCAAGTATTTGCATTTGTGTCTCACACACACGGCACTATTAAAGATAAGGGTTTGCTGTTGTTAACTGATGTTGTTAAGTGAAGTTTGATTTCCACTCATAATGTAAACAATGGATAGATAATTTACTGCCTTGTTCTATCAAGATGGAGAACTTTCTATCTTCACTCTATTTTAAATAGCTCTTCTAGATGAGAATGCATTAGGCAGCTTAAATTTGAGAATGTTCTATGTTTCATCAACGTTGGGCGGAAAGCATTTCCAAGGAATCAGCCTAAAAATTTTAACAGCTAACTTTTACTACTAAGGCATTTAAATTGCTGCCCAACCTCTTTTCATTATAGAAAAGTGAATTTCAGCTGTTAAATGAATAGTCTATTTTATCTAACTCTTTAACTAAGCTTGCTCAATATTTCAAACGTAGGCTCCCTTTCAAGGTTTCTTCCATACCAATATCAAGAAAATAAAAACTTATAGCAAGATAATGGAAATCACATGGGTTATTTGTTAACTGACTGGTTCCCTTTATTTCTCAGCTTCATGGGAAGTTTTTGGCACCAAAATGAATGCATAGGCATTACTGTCAGGCACCTGTCTTATTGCTGTATGCTTTTGTTGTAAATCACAAATACCTTGCTTAAAAGCTGTCTGCATATCTAATGATAACATCTTATCAAACAGGCTAAACATGAAGAGTTTAACTGGAAATAAATGAGACTCTAAGGCCAATATATCATGCAGGCTCACCATTCCAGAAATCAAGAGTATTGGGAGGAAAATCCCCCCCTCAAAAAACAAACAAACAAAAAACTCAATATGGAGACTCCTCCAGTGTCAACATTCATAAAAGAGCAAGAGCAATTCAGAAATCTCTTACAGAAGAAAAATGGATTAAGACTCAAAATTCTAAGGCCAAAAACTCCCTTAGTGTCAAAGGTCAAATGTTCTAAATTTCACCTGTTCAAAGGTTAGGGGAAAATTCTCTAGGAAAAAAAAAAAATGGGGAATCTCATTTAATCCATGATCATGACAGAGAATCCTACCAAAAGGAAATAAGTTAAATTTTAGCATACTTTATCATTTGTATTAATTATCCTCACTACAAAACCTTCTGAGCTTTCTTATCTTATGAGACATTATTTTTCCCATTTAACAAAAGGAAAAAATGGAGCACGACTAAGGTTTATTTTCTGTTTTGTTTTAATTAAGCAAATGATTTTTCTATTAAACAACTCATACACATTTGATTTCATGTCATTGACTGCGTTCCCACAATTGTGTATCACCTACCCACTTTTTCCCTGTGTTTCCTTTTCCATTTCTCTTTCTTTCCTAATTATTCTTGCCTTCTGAAGTTTGTCCTTGGACAAATGCTGCCCTTTTGATGTCACAGAATGGTATGTTTATTTTTTGTTTCGGGCATAGTCTTAGGCTAGCTTCTCTCGAGAAGCAAAACCACTGAAACTTATCTACCTATAATGAAGAAAATTTTATATGAAGGAAACTGCTCACAATTGTAGAGTCCCATGTCCTTAGTGGAAAAGAAAGCAAGCTTTTCCTGAAAGTCCATTATATTGGGAACAATCCACACTCTCAAGGAAACATCCTTTCAATTGATTGACTGCTCATAGCTAACCATCATCGAGCTAACTACACCTGTAACGTATCTCATCATGGGGTTAACCACATCTCAACTGGTCAGGTCAAGGCAAGTGAACACAAAACCTTAACTATCACAGACACATTGTGTTTTCCCTCCAGTATCACGGCTAGCCTTTATTGTCTCAGTACAGTCTACTGAGAAGACTGTTCTTAGTAGCCAAGAGGTGTTGTTGTTGTTAACTGCCATCAAGGTGGTTGTGACTCATAGAGACCTGAACAGGGTTTCCAACGAGCAGTTGGTTAGTCTGAACTGCCAATATTACAATTCAAACTGACCTTGTGGTTAAGTGCTTATTAGGAAAGGCTATTTTAGTGATTCTTTCTTGAAACCTGTTATGGAACAACTACTATGTAAGGTTAAACAAACAATACTTTTCAAAACTCTACAAGAACTTTGATGAGACATTCATTTGGCAAACACTGGAGCTTGTTGACAATGAATGGACACTTGAGCTTTCTCATTTGGAGATGCTTCATTATAAACTATGAATTCTCTGGGCACAAATGTACAGTGTTCACTCATCTCAGTGGTCCTATTTCCTAATATTCATCAGGGGCACTAATTGTATATTTGATATATACATGAAAATGATAGAACTAATCATTCAATAAATCAAGGACTCACCAACGCATATGTATCTTCTTTAACCTCAGGATCATTAAGTTTGATCAAATGAAAAGTGTCAGCATGACTACTGACTTCTAAAAAGGTTAGGCTACATGACACACTATAGTGAAAGAGATAAAGAAATAGCCAAGACATACTAGGGACAACCATCTGAACAGTGGCAGTTGGTACAAATTGATCTGGGAGAGAGACTCGAATGATCTTTGGAAACAAAGAAAGTCAATAATGAGAAATTCTGGATCAGGAATTTAGAGCAAACAAAGGATGCCTTAAGTTAAGGCCTGTCAATCGAATGTCAGGTATCTATTACACATCATGAATTACACAGCAGTCTTAACCAGAAAGTTGCAGCAGGTATTACAGGTGAGGGCTACTCTACTTTAGAGAATGAAGATCAGGCTTACTTTAGGACATCAAGGAAAATGTCAGAGTTCCAGAGCATCCAGTCGATCACCAATCCATATTTCCCACTGTAAGAACCTAACCCAATCTAATCCCTGTCATCCTCATAACCCTTTCTAAACTTCAATAGTCTTCTTGGCTTGCAACAAACTTTGCAAACATTCTATACTGGCAAGCAGGGATATCTAATGTTATTGCATTTGGCTTATGCTTCCAGTTTAGGCACTTAATTAAAACAACAACAGTTACCACAGAGTCAATTCCAACTACGTGTTACAGAGCAGAACTGTGTTCCAGATAGATTTCCATGCCTGTGATCTGATCTCTAATAACTAAATCTCCAGATTTTTCTTCCAAGGCACCTACAGAGATGGTGGTGTTGAATACCATCAAGTCAACTCTGAATTATGACACTGTATAGGGAGCTCTGGTAGCATAGTGGTTACAAATCGGGTTGCGAACCTTAAGGTCAGTGGTTCGAAACTACCAGCCGCTCCACAGGAGAAAGATGAGGCTTTTTACTCCCGTAAATATTTACACCCTCGGAAACCCTATACAGGGTCGCTATGGGTCGGAACCGACTCAATGGCACTTAACAACAAGAAGAATAGGGTTTCCGAGGCTGTCAATCTTTACAGGAGCAGAAAGCCTCATCTTCCTCCTGCCGAGCAGCTGGTGTGCTCAAACCACTGACCTCATGGTTTGCAGTCCATTGCTTATCCTGTAGAGCCACTGTCCTACCTCAAGGCACATATGGGTGGCTTTAAATAGTCAGCATGCCATGCAGTAGTCGAGCACTATTTTTACCACCCAGAAACTCACAGCACTTAATATACTGGGCTTAAGGAGCTCTGGTACCGTAATGGGTTACAAGTCGGGCTTCTAAAAGCAGTTCAAAACTACAAGCCCACACTGTGGAAGAAAGATGAAGTGTTTTGCTCCCATAAAGATGTACAGCCTTAGAAACCCTATACAGGGTCGGTATTATTCAGAACCAACTTCGTGGCACATAACCACCAATATCATAAGATTACTTTTTTTGAAAACATCTCCTCCACTGCACTGTGACCTGAAGTACAAAAATGTTTGTCTTAATCACCAGATGCTAATAACAAGCAAAATTATGTAAGAGTGTGTTAAGTACCCATCATTGCATTAGCTTTCTGGAGCTGCCATAACAAAGTATCAGACACTGACTGACTTGAAACAATGGGAAGTTATAGTCTCACAGTTCTGGAGGCTAGAGATCCCATGCAGAGTGTCTGCAGCCTCTGCCTCTGCTGTCTCTGAAGGCCCTAGGGAAAGCAGATTCCTCACTTCTCACAGGTTCTTGTAGCCCCAGGCATTCCTTGGCTTGCTGAAGCTCAATTCCAATCTGAGTCTCAGTCTTCCCTCTGTGCTTTCTGTCTGAGTCTCTTCTCTTTTTATAAGGACACAAGACATACTGTAGTAAGACCCACCCAATTCCAACAAAACCTCATGTAAACTATGTTTCTAAAGATAGACACATTAACAGATAGTGATAGTTAAGGCAAGGAGACCTAGAGGGCTGTGTTTGAAGAGCTGTGTAGCTAGCCAGAAGCTCAGCAGTTTGTAAATAGTAGCCATTCTGTGAGACAAAGATGTAACAATATATTTTCCTGAAGAGTCACAGCCCTGGAAACCCTATGCGGCATTTCTACCTTATAGAGTGTTAGTTGGAATTGATTTGACAGCTAAAAGATTTTTAGGGTTTGGTAGTTAGGACATGAACATATCTTTTGGGAGTCACAATCCAACCTGTAACAGTCACTATGTTATTAGTACCATTCACCAACTATCTCTGGTTATCTATTCTTCTAGACAGAGTCATGGTGTGGTGATGGTTAATGCACAGGACTGCAAAGTCCACTTGAACTGGGAAGGCCTGTGGTTCAAGGTCACCAACTGCTCCTTGGAAATCCTGTACAGGGTCGCTATGGGTCAGAACCAGACTCGACCACATTTAACAACATTCTTCTAGACATAAGGTCGGACTTGATTTCCTCATCAACCATGAATGGGGACTGGTAATTAGTTTTAACCAAGTGTTGCTGAGGTACGTGATACTATCAGTGTCAATTCCAAGCCAAACATTCAATGACTCATGCAAGGTACTCAAACTCTTTCTCCATCTTCACGACTGGTAATTTCCAAAATAGTGACTATTCTATCTGGTAGTATTCCTAAGTGATTATAACGAACAATGCCAACTTGTAGACGAGTAATAGTTATATAACATTTATTATATGAAAAATGGAGTTCTGGTATGGCACTGTAGGGTAAGCACTGTACCACAAGGTTTCAACTGCAAAGCTGGTGGTTCAAATTCACCAGCCGCTCCTTAGAAACCCTATATAGGTTGCTATGAGTCAGAACTGACTCAAAAAATAAAAAAGAACATTTTGTTAGTTTGTCACTCACATTTCAGGTTAATATTGTAAGATATTGTATCCTGATTGGTTTAAGTGACCATGCTAACTATTTTCATATGTACTATTTGATACTGACAATAACCTGTAGTTTGGCATATAAGCAATATTTTATAAATGAGATCCAAAGAAATACTTTGCCGGAGCTCTGTAGTTTTATCCATTTTTTCATCTAATATTTACAAACTGTCAAACGTTGTTTGACAAGAACATTCTTCTAGACTTAAGGTAGGACTTCATTTCCTCATCAACCATGAATGGGGACTGGTAACTAGTTTTAGCCAACTGTTGCTAAGGTAAGTGATAAGTGTCAATTCCAAGTCAAATGACTTATTATATTAGGCACATCTGTGGCACAAGACCTTTTTAAAGTGTTGAAGAGCAAAGATGTCAGCTTGAAGACTAAGGTGCGCCTGACCCAAGCCATGGTGTTTCTAATAAATTCATATGCATGTGAAAGCTGGATGGTGAATAAGGAAAACAGAAGAATTAATTGATGCTTTTTGTTATGGTGTTAGAGAAGAATATTTAAAGTGTCATGGGCTGCCAAAAGAACCAATAGATCCGTTTTGGAAGACGTGCAGCCAGAGTGCTCCTTGGAGGCCAGGATGGCTAAGCTTCGTCTCTCATACTTTGG
>NW_006408601.1:12320356-12322539 GCF_000296735.1 Chrysochloris asiatica | reverse complement strand
GACTAAGGTGCGCCTGACCCCAAGCCATGGTGTTTCTAATAACCTCATATGCATGTGAAAGCGGGATGGTGAATAAGGAAAACGGAAGAATTAATTGATGCTTTTTGTTACGGTGTTAGAGAAGAATATTTAAAGTGTCATGGGCTGCCAAAAGAACCAATAGATCCGTTTTGGAAGACGTGCAGCCAGAGTGCTCCTTAGAGGCCAAGATGGCCAAACTTCATCTTTCATACTTTGGACATATTGTCAGAAGGGACCAGTTGCTGGAGAAAGGTATCATGTTTGGTTTGGTGGAGGGACAGAGAAAAAGAGGAAGACCCCACAACAAGATGTGCTGGGGACAGCATACGCAGACCCTGGGTTGATCAGTGGCAGCCCCATTGAACCACCTCTGAATATTATCAGTTTAACCCCATGCTCTCCTTCCTCCTCAAAGTATGTAGGATGCGATAATTAAGAACAATGTAGCATTTTAGATATAGATAAATGAATCCCAGTGCCTGAGATCTTGCTCACAAACAAAGTTTGCAAAATGTACAGAGACAGCTTGGCTCCTTTCGGGAACCTTGCTTTATGTTAAGTATCCTTACAAAACTGCACATCACCGCTCTAGATCATTTAAGCCTAAAAGTTAATATATAACAGCTTGATTGAACCTTTTTTCTGTAAAAATAAACATGTAAGATTGTTAAGAAAAACTATGAAAATATCTTATAAGTTGTTCCTGTGAATCATTATGTCCTGTTTTGAATGATTTATCACATTTAAGTTCCATATCCCTTTGTGAAATTACATCCTCCCTTTGTGAATTACATCCTTTGTAACAAATCCCTCCCTAAAAAAGAGAATAAAAGACTGAGGTAGAGTTAGATCTGTGTGCAATGCTGTGCAATGCTAGGCAATATGTTTGCAGATCTGCCTGTCTGCCAGCTTGCATCATATCTGTGTCTCTGTCTTTTTGGTATATACTTCGTCTCTCTCTTTCTCTATCCCTTTTGCTGCCAGATCTCCCTTCTTCGTGACACCCACAGTTCCTTGTCGAGGCTGGGACCCGACATAGGACCTCGACAAAGATGGATTGGTCAAGTGGCAGCATACATGGACTCAAGCGTGGCAACAGTAGTGAGGTTGGCCCAGAATCTGGCAGTGTTTTGTTCTGCTGTGAATAGGCTCGCTATGAGTCGGTACCAACTCAATGGCACCTAACAGCAACAACAAATATTTACTGAGTTCTGCTCTGAACTAGAGAACAGTCTAAATAGTCAAAAAGAAAAAAAGTTCCTGCTGATAGGGTTCACATTTAGTAGAAACAAATTTTTAGTCACACATTATTGTTGTTGTTAAGTGCTGTCGAGTCGGTTCCAACCCATAGTGATCCTGAACACAGTTACTGAGGCTGTAAATCTTTACGGGTGCAGACAGCCTCATCTTTCTCCTGTGGAGCACTTGGTAGTTTCAGACTGCTGACCTTGCAGTTTGCAGTCTAATTTGTACCCACATAAATGAGAAAAATTTCAAAGAATGATGCTATCTGAGAATTAAAATTTGTTAATATGACAGACAGTAAAAATGGAAGGTTATTCATATTCATCGGGGAAAGCCTTTCTGGGTTAATGATTTTTAAATAGAAAAGTAAATAACAAGAAGGAGTCAGTAATGTAAGTATCAGAAGCAAAAATATTCCAAGAAAAGTACAACAGGTCACACAAAGGTTATAGGACAAAACAACCTGACAGAATGGAGAAAAAGACACCAGGCTAAGGAAGGAAATGATATTAGAGAAATCAAAGAGGTAGAAAGGTGTGATAGTTAAGGTTTTTTGTCACCTTTCCTGGGCCGGGATTCTCACTGGTTTGGCAGTTGAGATATAGTCATCCCCAAAATGAGATCTAATACAATGTAATTAACTCTGATGGTAGGCTATGTGCAATCAATTGAAAGCATATTCCCTCAGGGATATGGCATGCTTCCGACACATAAGACATTCAGACAAACCTTGTTTCCTTACTGCTGGGTCTGGATCTTGTATGTAACTCATCATTTGACCTCTGGAGTTCTTTAGACTTGAGTCAGTAGCCTGGTCTATTACCTGCTGATCTTGGGAGTCAACAGCAACCTGCATTCTCACCTCCAGATTTTACTTCATCTGACCTGGACTACTCGAGACTCTCCCACTTCTACAA
>NW_006408601.1:12300060-12319351 GCF_000296735.1 Chrysochloris asiatica | reverse complement strand
CCAGTGAAGTGTATGTGTATTTCACTCATTTTGTTTCTCTATAAAATACCCAGCCTAAGATAAAAAGGGAATAATGATATAGGATTTTATGCCAAAATAAGGAGTATGGATTTGATGGGAAGCTGCATGTGAAACTTAAGCAAATGTGTAGGATTTCTGCCTTACAAAGATCTGTCTTGGCTGCCATGTGTGCAATGGGTTATAATGGAGCAAGACTAGAAGAAGAAAATCCAGTTTGATGGCAGCCATTGTAGAAGTCCACCAGGATGGACGGGGTGAATAGATTTGAATAGGGTGTGGCAGGTACAGTAAAAAGAGCTTATGAATGGACTCAACATGCATAGATAGGCAAGGAAAAGAATGGAATCAAGAATCATCTCTAGAACTTTGACTTGCTTTCAGTTCCTGAGATGGGAACAGTTAAAAGAGGTTTACATAAGACAAAGAAATCAAGAGTTCTGTATCATACATGTTTAGTAAGGAATGCCTATTAAACTTCTACGAGTAGATGTCAAGTTGAATATATGATAGGAAAGTTCAGGAGAAAGATTGCAGGCTGAGACATAAATTGAGGAGTCACTGGCACAGAGATACGGTTCAACAAAGATATCTAATAAAAACATACAGTTAAACAGAACAGGGTCTAGGGCAGACCAACCTTCAAGTAGCAACAGAGAAAGAATAGCTAGAAACACCAGGCAAGAGTGGTCAGTGATATAGAAGACAGTTGTTGTTAAATACCT
This sequence comes from Chrysochloris asiatica, assembly GCF_000296735.1. NCBI lineage: Eukaryota > Metazoa > Chordata > Mammalia > Afrosoricida > Chrysochloridae > Chrysochloris > Chrysochloris asiatica. The sequence goes on along the minus strand of NW_006408601.1, from coordinate 12,318,608 downwards.
TCAAGTTGCTTCTGACCCACAACAACTTTGTATAAGGTTTCCGAGGAGCGGCTGGTATGCTTGAACTGCCAACTCTGTGATTCAAATCAACTTTGCAGTCCAGCACATTAATCCACAGTGTCATACCAAGACTCCATAAGAGAACGGGATTGTCACAAAAATGAAGAAAATGTTTCAAAGAGGAAGGTATGGACAGCCCTATTAAATGCTACTAAGAGGTCATGTGATATGAACCTTAGATTGAACAAAATGGAGATCATTACTGACTTTGCAAAATGAGAAGAACAGTAGAGAAATGGGGTAGACTGTAAAAATAAGAAAAGTTTTTTGTTGTTGTTGGTTTTTTTTTTTTTGTGTGTGTGTGTGTGTGTGTGTGTGTGTGTGTGTATGTGTGTTTTAAGAAAAAGACCTTACTGCAAATTATATGACCTATAGAAGTCAAAAGCCTTCATCAAGAAAGGAAATGCGGATAGGTCTCTTGTGATACAATAGTGAATAATTGTTATCAGGACTGACTGTGAGGGTTGGAAATGTAAAGATATGCGTTTATAGCCAGGAGGGGAACGCATAACTTTTCAGACTAGGTGCGAGGGACCCTGGGAACATCAAGGGAGAAGAGCAGAGAGCAGGACCCTACCCAGAGAAGCAGTGATGCCAGAGATGGAGGCAGAGACCATGATGTGGAGAGATTGAGCAGCTGGGGGCTCCAGTCATAGAGAGGGAGGGAGAGGGGCTGTGTGCTGAGGACTAGGGGGCAGGCTTGCAGGGTATACCCTTTGGTTGGTTGATGATGCATGGAGGAGATTGTAACCATGGCACTGAAATGATATACGATAGGATGAATGTAAAACTAATGTTCTTCCATGTAAACTATCACATAATTCACAATAAAATATTAAAAAAAAAAAAAGCCTTCATCAAGATTTTTGCAAATTCCAGGAGGCAGTGGTGATGATGATGTATGTATTTATAGGGAGGGTGCTGGGGCTCAGAATGACTCATTTTCAATGGCCATCTGTACCTGTAAAGTCCCAGGGTCTATACTGACATGAACCATTTGTGTTGCCCACCACACTGATTTGTGCTGTATGGTGAGAGGGAGCAGGCAGAGACTGGCTTGGGAGAGCAGACATCATTCAGAATTCAGTGTAGAGTAGACTTTAATTAAGCTGTGAGGGTCATGCTGAGCCATTTTCAGTGCTAGGGAACAGCAAAGCAACAGGGAATCTCACTGGTGATTTCACTGATCCTCTCTGCCCTCTACAATGCCTGCTCTTCTGGTTCCTCTCTCGTCTCACTGTTCTTCTTTTAATCTTTCTAATATTTCTGTTTCCCTTCAGGAAAAAATAAATACATCATGCATGTGTATACACCCACACAGAATGAAACATGAAACAAAAGATGTGTGTGTGTGTGTGTGTGTATACATGTTGTTGTTGTTGTTAAGTGCCGTCGAGTCGGTTCCAACCCATAGCAACCCTGTACAGGGTTTCCGAGGGTGTAAATCCTTACGGGAGTAGAAAGCCTCATCTTTCTCCCGCAGAGCAGTTGGTAGTTTCGAACCGCTGACCTTAAGGTTCACAGCCCGATTCGTAACCACTACGCTACCAGAGCTCCTTGTGTATATACATACATACATACATATATATATTTTTGTTGTTGTTGTTAAGTGCTGTTGAGTCAATTCCAACCCACAGTGACCCTGTAAAGGGTTTCCAAGGAGCAGCTGGTGAGCTTGAAGCACCGACCTGTAGTTCAAACTACTTTGCAGTCTGAACGCATTAGTCCACGACACCACATCAGGACTCCATATATGTATATGTGTGTGTATACACACACACACATATATATATATACACACACATATATATACATATATACACACATACATTTTTTTTAAGGGGGGCGGGCGGTGCCAGTGGTTAACATGCTCAGCTGCTAACTGAAAGGATGGAGATTTAAATCCTACCAGACACACTTCAGGAGAAAGGCCTGACAATCTAGTTCCGAAAACAGTTAACAAATAAAAACCTCAAGGACAGTTCCACTCTGATCATCATGAATCAAAATATACTACATGACAACTGGTTCCGGTTTCTATTTTTTCAAAAGGATGGCAGGGAAGGCATGCTTGGGATAATTCAGATAAGACAGGTTCCTTCCTAAAAGGAAATTTTGGAGTTAGTTCTAAAGAGAACACATGTTCCACGTATAAACCACCTGACAGAGCATCTAGCCGTAACAAGTATTCAACAAGCGCTAACTCTGGCCTCCCTTCCTCAGTGAGGAAATGTAAGCAGAGGTGAACATTCTGACCTCACTTCAACTATGTCTTTCACACAGTAGGACCTTGTTGTTGTTGTTGTTGTTGTTGTTGTGGAGTCGGTTCCGACTCATAGCAACCCTGTACAGGGTTTCCAAGGCTGTAAATCTTTATGGGACCAGAAAGCCTCATGTTTCTCCTGCAGAACAGCTGGTAGTTTCGAACTGTTGACTCTGAAGTTAGCAGCCCAATTCCTAACCGCTATGCTACCAGAGCTCCTTCAGTAGGACCTTAATTAAGGCTTATCGTAGTACAAGGTGTAGGGCCATTGTATTCTAGAAGATATTAACTGGCTCTTTCTAATCTTAGGGTTGTATGAAGTCAAGACCAGGATACACTAGGAAGCACATGGTAATAGCCATGTAAAACTTCACAGCTTTGTTAGATGGCTTTATTTTTTAACAGGTCCAAAAGTGTTTTGCCCCCTTAAACTATTTAGGTCTCAATAGACTATGATTAAGAAACTCTGGTGACCTTGTGGTTATGAGTCAGGCTGCTAACCTCAAGGTCAGCAGTTTGAAACTACCAGTCATTCTGTGGGAGAAAGATGAGGCTTTCTGCTCCTGTAAAGATTTACAGCCTAGGACATGCTATACAGGGTCACTGTGAGTCAAAATCGACTCCACAGCATACAACTACCACCACCACTACACTATGAATGGAATTCCTGATGTGGCAGAACCACAAGGCTGGCACCTCAAACCCATCAGCTGCTCCCTGGAAACCCTACACAGGGTTGCTTTGAGTCGGAACCAACTGAGCCCTGGTAACACAATAGTTAAGTGCTTCTCTGCTAACCAGGAGGTCAGTTCTAGGCTCTATAGGAGAAAGATGTGACAATCTGTCTCTATAAAGATTTAGAGACTTGGAAACCCTATGAGCTGCTCTCCTCCATCCCACAGCAGCGCTGTCAGTCAGATTCAACTCAACAGCAGTGGCTATGGCAGGCTTCTGTAATGCATAGTGCTGTAAAATAAGCGAATTTCAAGGTCAGCGGTTCAAATCCATCAGCTACTCCTTAGAAACCCTACATTGGGTCGTTATGAGTTGGAACCTTCTTGGTGGCACTTTGCAACATCTTGCTTCCCTTTGTTGTGGTTGTTAACTACCACAGAGTTGGGCCTGTATAGGGCTTCTGAGGACCAGCTTGTTTCCCTAAGGATTTTGATTATACTATGAAAAACCATGTTAATAATATTGACTTTCTATGGCTCTCAGAAACCTGCATGAATCAGGGACTTCCAGAACATAGCTGAAGAAGAATCAATTAGTAATATATACTAATTCTCCCTTGATGGACTCCAGAACATAGCTGAAGAAGACTCAATTAGTAATATATACAAAGGAACATCAGCATTAATATAGGCTTGCTAACGTGCTTCCTAAAGAGATCCTGGATGGTGCAAACAAGTAAGCAATGTACTACTAACAGAAAGATTGACAGCTTGAACCTACTAAGAGGTACCTGGCAAGATAGTCATAGGGTGACCTGCTACTGAAATAGCACAGCCATGAAAACCCTACACAGTAGTTATAGTCTGCAAACATAGGGACAGCAGGAGTTAGAATTTACTTGACGCTAACTACAACATGTTTCCTTAAACTCTGCAAGTTCTTTCACTTCTGAAAAGGGCCTTAAGAATTAACTGTATTAAGAAAAGAGTGGCAACACCTTTTTTTTTTCTTCCAATTTTCAGATTTTTTTAAATGTTTTATTGTTAAACTATGTGATAATTTACATGGGAGAACATTAGTTTTACTTTCATCCTATCATATTATCATTTCATTGCCATGGTTACAATCCCCTCCATGCATCATCAACCAACCAAAGAGTATACACTACAAGCCTGCTGCTCGGTCATCATCACACAACCCCTCTCTCTCTCTCTGTGTCTAAAGTCCCCAACTGTTCCATCTCTCCACGTCATTGTCTCTGCCTCCATCTCAGGCATCACTGCTTCTCTGGATAGGGTCCCGCTCTCTGCTCTTATCCCTTCATGGTCTCAGGAACCTCCACTCTTAGACTGCAAAGTTAATCACTCCTTTCCTTGCTACAAAACATATATCTTTACATTTCCAACCCTCACAATCAGTCCTGATAACAAGTATTCACTATTTTATCACAAGAAACCTATCTGCATTACATTTCATCAGCCCTGCCCAGGCAGATTGGATACTACTCAGTGGAGAGTCTACCTTCCTCCACGCTCTCTGGATCCAGATTCCCTCTTGAAAGCGTGTAAGCCAGTCATTTCTTGTCTTTGTAGCAACGCGCCCCTTTCCGCACTTTGCGTAGCCAATGTCCAAGTTGCCCATCCCTGTGTACTCTGTGTATGGAGTCAGATTGGGCTTTTAAACACATTTTATCCAAGAGAAGAAAGACATGGAAATTTCTACCACCATTAGCCAAGGTATTGTAAATGTCTTGAAGTACTTGCATTTGACTGAAAGTATATTAGGGCCCCAAACCTAATGCCTCACAAAGCCAGCATCACTTACACACAGATATTGTCCACAGTTCCTGGAGTTTGGGTTACTGTGACTAGTTCATTGATATGAACAAAAAAAAAAGAAAAACTAGCAATACGCACATAACAACCAAAATATTCTTAACTGGCTCTTATGTGCACAATCTCTATTCACCAGGTACTCCTGTCGCCCCCTTAAATAAAATCCTGTCTTTTCCAATGAGCTGAAAGTACATTTTATTATACACAGAAACATGTCACCATGATGAAGGAGAATACGTGGATACACTTTTCTATTTTGGGAACTAATATTCTAAGTTTCTCAGTGTTACTAAAGGCAACTGGGAATTCAATTTTAAAACACATACCCATGCATGCAGGTACACACACAAAGAGTCAGAGTGGGAGAAAATTATGAAGATAAACTTTATTATTACTTTGTTCTCAAAAGGCAAAGGTGAAATAATGCAAGAGAAAAATTATGTAAGTAAAAACAGCACCTTGTGTATGTATTAAAAGCTAAATGTAAACATCTCAGGTATGCTGCACAGAAATGATCGATAGAAAAACAACACTGCTTCTCCACACTCACCTGTACAAGAGAAGTCATCCACACGAATGTATCCCGGGACACAGTCACAGCGATATAACCCAGGCAGGTTGACACACACTGTATTGGCATGACAGTAATGCATCTTGGCTGCACATTCATCAATATCTGTAGGATTAAAAAAAAAAGAAGCAATATCATAGTCAGTCAAATGAGTGTGCAACTAGTGTGCAATCATTTGGCAATATAATTAGACAAGGGATATGTGTATGGGAGTGATCTGGGAACAAAAGCAAAAATGCATCAAGCACAAAAGCATTACTACAACTTTAGCTGGTGCATTAGAAATCATCCTGAGCTTAAATTATTTTTAGATAAATGCATGGTAGGATACAAAAGATTAACATTCCAGAAATATGAAGATTACATCTACTACTGTAATTTCCTTCTCCAAGAAAGACACTCTATTTAAATGCCCCAAATCAAGGAGTTCTGTGTTCATTGAGTGGCTACCAATTAATATCTACTAGGTGTCCACAGAACACGGCACAATATTTATCAGCGAGATCAAGAGACTCCAGCTCCTCTCTGCCTATGTGTCTTACTAAGACATGCTTTAATCCATCTGTTACAAAATGATGGTGTATTCAGCTTCTCCCATGGTGTACCGTGAATACAGCAGCTGCTGTCTGATGAAAATCAATGTCTTTCATCAGCCGATCTGGGAATCCACCCCACGAGATAGAATAATGGGCTGTTTCAACCAAAGATATCACTTTATTTGGAATAGAGGTCAGAGCATCACCAGCTTTCTCACAGAAGTGCAAGATATCAATTAAATTAACCTATAGCCTTAAGTAAGTGCAAACAGTGTTGATTCTTTTTCTGGAGGTTACAGCTTCAAAAATGGCTTTAGGTCATTTTATTCACACTGCTAATGTGTCATGTTTAGGGAGAGGAAGATAAGCACAGCATGGGAATTCAAGACACAAAATATGATTGCTAATTCGGATTCTGCTAATAACTAGCCTATGACTTGCATATCACCAGTACTAGTCCCAGTATCCTCTTTATCTGTGTTTGTAAGCATACATTCTGAATTTATTATGTTACATCTTCATCTGCATTATCTAATTTTATCCTTATACAATTCTAGAACAAGGTACAATAACTACCCCCCACACCTCCACTCCCCATTTAACAATCAAGGAAATTGAAGTTAGAGAAGTTCAATCTCTGGCACAAAGTTATCCGGTTAGTGCATGCTAGAGGCAGGATTTGAACTTAGAAACAAATCTCTCAGTCACTTCATTAAAGCACCTTGCCATATCCAAGTTCCATTAAGAGAAACCAAGAGTTTCTAAGGATGAAAATGGCAATATCAAATTTACTGGGGAACTCACTTATCCATTTACTTGAAAACTAATAGTAGTAGCCTGGTGTAGCGAGTTTGAAGAACTTTAGGAATGATTAAGGAAAAAGATAAATAACCAAAACACTGCAACAACACACAACAAGGTATTTATTGGGGTTGATGCATAACAGGAGGTCTTCCAGAGGCAAAGGAGAGGTGGAACTGAAAAATCTCAGGGAAGAGAATCAGGGAGGTGAGGACCGTGATCCTGCGCAATATCTTCCTGCAACAAGGGAAGAGTTTCCGGGTTACAGAACTCCAAAGGACAGACACAGCTGGGTGTCCTTCTAGCTACAGGGTTTTATGGTTTCTACGGCTCACAGATGTTGGGCAGAGTTTTGAAACGATATGCAGAGCAGGCAGTCTCTAAAGTGGCTAAAAACCTGCTAAGTTTGGTCCTACTAGGTCTTGGAGGCTAATCAGCCTTAACATGCCCATAAAGCAGCAAACAGTCTGGGGCTGACACATAGAGGCCATCCTTACCTCAGCTGGTTTACTTCCTAGTAAAACCTCCTGAAATATCAGATTCTTTTCTATGCCAAAGGTTTGTCAGTCTATAATAAACATGATTAAATACTATAAGGTAAACACTGGACTGCTACCCAAGAGGTCGGTAGTTCAAACCCACTAGCCACTTGTTGGAAATCCCACACCGGGCCGCTATGGGTGAGAATAGACTCATGGCACATAACAACAACATCAACAGGGCCTAATTAGGAGCCTAGAGGAAGGCCCACAATTAGCAAGGGTTCCCATAACTATGGTATAACAGAACACAAAAATTAGTGAAATTATAATCAAAAAAGTCTTCTGCCCACATACTACTACTATGTGCTTCCAAAACAGATCTGAGATCATGAACAAAAACAAGAAAGAATTAAAACATAGTGTGGCATTGTGGGCTAATGGGTCAGACTGCAAAGTCATTTGAACTGCAAGGTCGGTGGGTTCAAGCTCAGCAGCTGCTCCTTGGAAACCCTGTACAGTGTCACTATGAGTCGGAATCAACTCGACGGCACTCAGCAACGAGAAGACCCCATCAGACTCAAGCGTGAAGCAATTCTCTCAGGAATCTGAGACACACAAGCATTAAATATCGTTCAGATTTCTCTGGAAGTCAGGGCATTAGCCTTCTTACACAAGAAGTTTTTCAACACCATTTAAGCATTTTGCTTCCCACCAAAGGGTTGTTGTTGTTGTTATGTGCCGTGGAGTCGGTTCTGACTCATAGCGACCCTGCACAGGGTTTCTGAGGCTGTTAATCTTTACGGGAGCAGAAAACCTCATCTTTCTCCCACGGAACAGCTGGTAGTTTCGAACTGCTGACCTTGTGGTTCGCAGCCCGATTCGTAACCACTACGCTACCAGAGTAGAAAAGTATTTCTGAAAGGAGTAAAAATTAATTTAACTACTCGGAATTGTGAAGCTGAGTTAAGACAAAGATTCAGAAGTGACCATTTGCAATAAGGAGTACGCTGCTGACCTTGACGTTGACAAGACTAGATTTGGTAGACTAATGGGGGAAATGGCTGATGGGAACTGATTACAAATATAATGGAATTAGAAGGAGAGTCAGAAATAACACATCTCTTCTGGTGTTTGTTCTTTGGAGCTCTTTTTCTCTTAGACTCTATACTTGACTGCAGCAGAATACAGCATAAGGACACCATGTTCACTCTCTTTCTCTTGTCCTAGCGCACATTAAGTTAACTACAGAGTTTATATGGAGAGGAGCCCAGGTGGCATAGTGGATTACACGTTGGGCTGCTAACTGCAAGATCTGCTGGTCCAATGCACCAGCTATTCTGATAGAGAAAGAGGTGGCCTTCTACTCCTGAAAAGATTTACAGCCTCAGAAACTCTACACAGGGTCACAACAAGTTAAAATCAACTCGTTGGCAATGGACTTGGTGGTTAGGGTTGGGAAAAGGTATTAAATACTGCTCAGGAAAAGAGGGAGTCCTGGTGTGGCGCTGTGGGTTAATGCGCCAGACTGCAAAGCCGTTTGAACTGCAAGGTGGGTGGTTCAAGCTCACCAACTGCTCCTCGGAAACCCTATACAGGGTCGCTATGGGTTAGAACCGACTCAGTGGCACTTAACAACAACTGGAAAACAGGGAAAGGGAATTTCCATGTGAATGTACCAGGATGGGTTGAGGGTCCACTTATGTTTTTCAGTCTATGGATGCAAAATGAAAGCAATCAACATGGCTGTGTTCTTCTCCTGTCCCATTCAGCTATTCAGAATAAGTGAAAGGGTTAACTGGAAAACCAGCTGTAATCATGGATTCATTTTTCGACAAATATAGTTAAATATACAATAGAGTAAAAGGAATCAGAAAAGAGAATGATAGTGGGGCCTCAAGGAACTTCGTTCGTCTGGTGAGAAGTTAAGTGAGGACAGGATGAGGAAAGTAGACAGGTGACACGGAATGAACATTATTGTGGACACTGTGATTCACTACGCAGTATAGAGTCACTATGAGTTGGAATCAACTCAGCAAGTTTGATTTTTTAGTTTAACTACCTTAACAACTCAAGAACTTGTTTCCTTGGCTGCTGGAAGTCTAACTTGCTCACAGCCTTCAGCTGACAGTCTCCAGAGAAATTGCCCTTGACTGAAGCCAGCTGTCTCCTGTGTAGGCAAGTCCAATAAAGCCTGGTTCTCCTTCATTGCCTTCAACTCAGGATACTTCTGAAGGACTCTCTCAGATTCAAAGCACTCCCTGTATCCAATCCTGTTTCTCTTCCTTCCCCACAGGTATTCAACCCTATTCATCAAAATTTCCAAGTTTTCCTTCATCTGGGCATATAGCAGAACTGTATTTCTCCATCCGCTCTGAAGTAAAGCATGGCTATGTAACCTGAACATGAAACCTAAAGTAAGTGTATCAAATCTGGATAGGAAGATTAAGAGCCAGTATCCAATTCCCTACATTGGCCTTTTCTCTACCTTAGAAGCTGTGAAAGCATGGAAGTGAAAAATCTATCAGCCTGAACCCTGAGTGAGGAAGGGCTCACCAGCTGAACCATGATGAAAATGTTGCAGAAGGTAGATAACACACCATTGTTATTTTGGACTATAGAGCCTATTGTGGCTAGTATAGAGCATCTCAAAGAACAAAGGTATTTCTTGAACTTGAAAGATGAACAGAAATTCACCGAAGATGGAGAAAACGACAGGAAAAATGCAGAAGTTAAACTGTTGAGATCTGAAGAGTCAGTAAGAGAGAGACCCAGTCAGTCCCGCACAAACAAAGGACAGTAATTACTCTGCTACTAGACTCTGAGGTACAGTGATAAATAAATTGCCATCATGGACCCTAGAGCCTGGTAGGGACCATCGTCAATGTATGAAACTTATAGTTAAGTTCTACCAAAGAAGGGAAATCTTTTAATAGGGAGATATGACCTAGTCTGAGAGGGTCAGGAAAGGAATTCTCTATGGAAGTCATATTTCATCTGAGACTTGAAATAGATCTGAAAGAGATAAAGGGTAGAGAAATAACACACCAGAAAGGAATGCTTGAGAAGACTTGGATACAGAAAGGAGCTTTGCCTATTTGAAACGAAACTGGAAAGATAAACTTTCAGGTCAGATCCTGCCGGGCCTTGTCGGCCATGTCAAGGAGTCTGGACTTTAATCAAGGTCCAATTTCTGTTTTAAAAATATCACTCAGGCTGTAGCGAAGAGAATGGATTGGTGCCGGGCAAGCTGAAGGCTAAATCACGGTATTTTACTCACAGAGATACAGCACGCTGAACTCCTTCTCACTCTGCTGGGGTGCTCAGCCATTCTTTAAGATGAGAAACTAGTCAGGACTTGCCTCTGAGGCTATTCAATCTTCAGCCATGGGCCACTGCTGCCAACAAGGCTGCTGAGTACAATGAATGTTTCCCTGTCAGGACATTGTCAATTCCTCTCAGAGGGAAAAGTCCTGACTCATTTCCTGCAGGCCACCAGATAACTGCTGAGAGACCTCTGCCTCATCTAGATGTGAAGACATTACTTGGCTAAAACAAGCTCATTTCGATTCAAACCAGCCAAGCTATCTTCTTGTTTGTAGGATTCTAAGAAAACGAATAAAATTGTTTTCAAAAACCAAACAAGGCTATGGTTACAAAAATTCCAATGAGAGTTCTTCACATAGATTTGTCTAACCCATACTCTGAGTCACCTGGGAACCCAGAGCTATACATTCCCTGCAGATGTGTCTCTGAATGGCTTATGTTCCGGTTCATAGCAGTTGTAATTTTAGCTTCTGAATAATAATTTCCTGGGTAGGTACCAGGAAAAACAAAGCAGAAAAGATGACAAATGCATCAGAAAATTAAACTGTCACAACCATATCTTTGTTGCTTTCCCTTTCCCACACACCCCACAGACACAAAAAGTAACTTGTCGAAATGGTGAGGAAGAGAAGAAGAAACCTGTTAAGTCATTCAGCTAGGAACCTTGCAACAAAATGATGAAAGAAAAGAAGAAACTGGCAACTTCCAGGGTTTCAGGATGGGGATGAGGGATGGAATAGCTACACATTTGTAAAAAGAAAAATTGCCTCCCCATTCTCAAAGACACAACTCTGCAGACAGTTTCAATAGGACTCAAGAGTGCTTCAAAAGCAAATCTGATTATAAAGAGAATCAAAACAGAATTAACATCTTCAGAGAACCAGGAGAGCCTAAGAAAACAATCATGAGAAACTGAACATTCTGAGAGCTTTCAAATGAGCCTAGGACAAATGTTGCTTTCTGTTCACACACAATAGACCTAGAAGGTAATAAATAACCAAAAAAAAAAAAACAAAAAACCCTCCCCAATGATGAATGAACTGAGACACAGCAAGAGAAACTGAATGGGCCCAAAGCAACATGGATTCTAACCACAGGTCTAAAATGCAAGTCTGGCCTTTGCCCACATGGGAAATGTGCTATTACCAATGTAGATTTCTACAGTAATCATCTCTCCCAATGAGAAATTCATCCAATTATCTAGAGGGAAGAGGAGACTTGAACCTCTAGAGTGGAGCTTGGGAAACCTCAAGCCCAGGCTCAACCAAGCTGAAGGTCTGAACCAGTTTCCAATCTCCGCTGGAAAAACTGCAGGTAACCAAGTGTCTACTAGAAGGATGAATAGTTTAAAGAAGCACATTCTTAGGCACAGGAGACATCAAGATGAGAAAGAGTAATCGTAGTTGTTAGTTGTCATCGAGTCGGTGATGACTCATAGCGACCCTGTGTACAACAAAATGAACAAAGTCAACCTTTCAATTGTTGCTACACCTGAGCCCCTTGCTGCTGCCAATCCATCTCATTGGGAGGGGGTTCTTCCTTTTCTTCTCTGAACCTCCACTTTACCAAACATGATGTCCTTCTCCAGTTACTGGTCCCTCATGACTATATGTCCAAAGTACGAGAGACAAAGTCTAGCCTTCCAGGAGTCCAAGGAGCACTCTGGCTGTACTTCCAATACAGATCTATTGGTTCTTTTGGCAGTCCATGGTCCTTTCAAAATTCCTCACCAGAACCACAACTCAATGCAACAATTCTATGGTCTTCCTCTATTCACTGTTCAACTTTCACATGCATATGAAGTTATCGAAAATACCATGGCTTGGGCCAGGCGAACTTTAGTCCCAAACTGACAACTTTGCTCTTCAACACTTTAATGAGGTGCTTGTGAAACAGATCTGCCCATTGCAATATAGCATTTGATTTCCTCACTTTTGCTTCCATCACTGTTGATGGTTGATCCAAGCAAAATGAAGTCTTTGACAATTTCAATATTTTAATCATTTATGTGGATGTTGTTTATTGGTCCAGTGGTGAGGATTTTTGTTTTCTTTATACTGAGATGCAACACATATTGAAGGCTGTGGTCTTTGATATTCATAAGTATTTTAAGGCCTCTTCAATTTCAGCAAACAAGATTGTATCATCTGCATATCATAGTTTGTTAATAAGTCATTGTTCTTGTTGTTATGTGCCTTGGAAGTGGTGTCAACTCATATCAACCCTGTATAGAGTTTCTGAGGCTGTAAATCTTAATGGGAGTAGAAAGCCTCATCTTTCTCCCATGGAACAGCTGGTAGTTTTGAACTGCTGACCCTGAGTTTCGCAGCCCGATTCATATTCACTACACTACCAGAGCTACTTGTTAATCAGTCATAGGACATACTTATTAAGGTAAAACTAGGAACAGTCCCTGCACTTAATAAATACTCAATGTGTGTGATTTCTACGTACTAGACCCTATGATAGGTTCCCTACATATGTTGCTGTTGTTAATTACCATCAAGTTGATTCTGACTCACAGTGATCCTGTATAGGATTTCCAAGGAAGCTGATAGGTTTGAACTGCCAACCTTGTGGTTAGCAGTCCAATGCTTATCCTAAAGCACCACACCAGGATTTTCCTGTACATAAATCATCTAATTGATTTATCTTGACTATTTTAGGAAATAGGTATCCCCATGTCACAATGAGGAAACCAAAGCTCAGAGATGAAGTCACTTGATCAAAGCACAAAGTCAGTAACCCTAAGTGCCCAGAGTTGAATCTAGCCACTCTGACTGCAGAGTTGGCATTGTTTTCACTGTGTCAATTCTAGCACTAGACACTGCTTCAAACTTCTGATTATGTTAGCTGTGAACTGAGACAAATAGCTCCCTCAATTCTGTGCTGTGTGCAAAGTTGTTCACAACTCTTGTTCTGGTCTTACATTCTTTATTAAAATACCAATGCTGCGCTGTGCGTTGTTGCTTTCCTGGCTCCTTTAAACAGAATCCCAAATACTTCTGCAGTTGATGCTCCAGTGACCATGGACCCCAAAAGAGGCAATGATATTCTGCTCCAAACTGGAACCCACAGCTTAATAGAACCTCAGGTTCAGGTTGCTTAGCACTGTCAAAAATCACACACTAGTGACAGAAAGGCCTTGGTTTGTTATTTAAAAGTGTTAGAGAACCATCTATAAACCTCAATGCAAAATATATCAGCTCAGGCAAATGGGGCTTAAACTGCGATGATTCTCATAGACCATCACCTTTGAAATATCAGAGCTCTTCTTATGGAGGACTTTTGAGGGGATAAAAATATATGATATATCCCTCTGCAGGATGATGCAGTCATTTGTTTTCACTTTTAAAAGGTATTCTGATGGACTTTAAAATGAAAGTTGGCATGGCATAATGATTCTCCACCTATCACCAACATCTTTATACATAGAAGGATCCAGAAGCTGCCATTCTCATCATTACATCACAGTGCAGCTCATCCCTGACTTACAACAGGATTCCATCCCAACAACTCTGACCTAAGGTGATTCTAATGTAAGCCAATACCTTTTTGTTTTTTTAAGTTTTCAAAGCCTGCTATATCCGGCAGTGTTTTGAACAATAAATCATACATTGAACATCTGACAATGAGAACATCAGCAATTTGTACACTGCAACATATTACAAATGTGTCTGGTGCATGTTACTAATGATAAGATGTACAAACAAACAGATTACAATTGGTAGTCTGTGTGATTCCTGGTAACCTGCAAATATGTATTCAGTCAGTAACTAGTTTACAGGGTCTGGGTAGCAAAGACAGATGCAGATGCAAATAATTCTTTTTATAAAATGGTATGTGCTGTTCAGAGTTTTATGTAAGCATTTCCTAAACTTAACTTAGGGAGGTTGGGACACAACCTCTGGTGAAAATAAAGACGCTATATTCACTCTATTGAAGCTGCAATTTTTTTAAAGACATGGAAAGGTGAAGAAAAATTAATATTTACTGATACCCTGTTCTGTATCAAGATTTTACTTCATGAGTTTCAAATGTCCCCTGGGCTGGCATCAGATGGACAGGTAAAGTACAGGGACAAGGCCTGAGTCTGTGTGTGTGTTACAGCTGTATAATACTGGATGCTTTCTTATACTGAGGAGCTACTGGAGTCCTGGTGTGGCACTGTGGGCTCATGCGCTGGACTGCAATGTCAGCTTGAACCGCCAGGATGATGGTTCAAGCTCACCAGCCGCTCCTTGGAAATCCTCTACAGGGTCGCTATGGGGCAGAACTGACTCAACGGTACTTAATAATAAAATATGATATCTAATGTGAACTTATGAAAACACAGGAAGGCAGACAAGATGTGGATAATTTCCTCCTTTTTCAGGTCAAGAAATAAAAACCCATAAACACTGACAATCATTGAGGTAGGAACAGAAGCAAGATCGTCTAAGTCTGGAATTAGTGTTTTAGCCAACATATCCATTGCTTTCTATAATTACACTTTTCTTCCTAAACCAAGGGGAAAAAATCCAAATGCCTATAGACACCAGGAATATAACTCAAATAGTAGTATGTGATTTTGACCCATCTCCCACTCTCATTTTCCTAGTTGAGAAAACACAAAAATGGTTCTCTCTTATAAGGGAGAAAACACAATGCAAACCCAATAATAAATGGAAACACTGAACCTCAATGGCGAAAAGACAACAGGAAGATTGTGGGGGGTAAAGCAAAATGGTGCTCCAGCAAATATTACCATGATAAAGTAATATCATTAAAACTAAACCCATTGGCATTGAGTTTATTCCAATTCAAAGTGACCCCATACAGGATTTCTGAGACTAATCTTTATAGGAGCAGACACCTTCATCTTTCTTCATCGTAGCAGCCTGCAGATTAGAAATTCTGACCTTGTGACTAGCAGCCCAATACCTAGCCCATGGCACCACACTTCCAACACAGTTCATCTTCTGTGTTAGGTACAATTTTAAATGCTTCATATTTGTATTAATTACTTTAACATTCACAACAACCTTGTGAGGTACATCATATCACAATCTTCACTTTAAAGAAGAGAAATGAGAGGCACAAAAAGGTAAGATAAAATAGAGGTACGAAGAGCAAGGATATTAACTCAGGCACCATAGCTTCAGAGCTGGTACTCTTCACCCTATACTATTTCCTCTTACAAAATGTGGGGTAAATTTATTTATAGTCAATCTGCAAATCTTAGAATAAATTTTAAATGTGCAAATTACCAATTAGTTCCTTTTTATTTCTGTTTTCAAAATTTTGAGCCAAGTAACATGCATCTGCCTACTAGACTCAACCCATATACATCTGGGCCTAAAGGTGTATTAGCACAAAGAGATTCAAGGAGCCGAGAGAGAAAGAGAGAAAGAAAATGGGAGAAATTTTTTAAAAGAAAAGGAAAAAAAAAAAAAAAGGAGGGTGGAGAGAAGGAGTGAGAAGGGAAAGAAGAGAAGGAGAAAGAGAGAATGAAAGGGAATGAAGAGGGAACAAAGAAAGGGGAAAAAATGTGGGGAAATGGTAAAGAATTCAACCTAAGGAGATGCCCAGACATCCTTTTAGTTTCTCAGTTATCTGGTGAAATGGATTTTCACATTCATTTTCTAAGATTGCGCCAAACAAAATTGTGACCTGCCAGATGAAATATTTTTAAATTGAAAAACCAAATGACCTATTGCCATCCCATTCATACCAAAGAAGTCTTCTTAATCAGGGTTAAGTATACTATATGAAACAACTTGGATTGTTGGATTAAACTGTTGGAAAACTTAATAGATTTTTCATATAAAACTATGTCAGCTTCCATAAATTCATGGTAAGATTTTTTTTCATTTTTCAATTTCAGAATCATCACAGTCATAAATTGACATAGATTTCTGTACTGTAGGGAATCTCAGTTTCCCAATTTCCAGATGACATTAGAAAACCATCCAAAGACACTGCCCCTCCCCATAACACACTTCACAGCCTGGCATTTTGGAGCTTTGAGTGTAGCTATAAACCGACATTAAAAGTCCACAAGAAATAAATATACTGAATTATTACTTCTTGGCCTCATGCTGTGCCCCAACCTATCTTAATTTGTCAGTGTCTGAACACAACCATTGAAGTTCTAGTGTTGAAGCATTGCACAGCTCACCACAAGGCAGCCGTACAATGTTTTTCCTGCAGTTAAACCTATCAGACGCTTATCAGAAGCCCTTTACAAGGTCCAACGAGATGGATCAGCCAGGTGGCATCATTGATGGCATCAAGTGTGGCAGCGGTAGTGAGGTTGGCCCAGGATCGGACATTGTTTTGTTCTGCTGTGCATGGGGTCGCTATGAGTCGGTTCCAACTCGATGGCACCTGACAACAACAACAACATGAATCAGAACTGACTCAGGGCATTTAACAACAACAAACACTAACACCACTCATCTGTCCGTTGGTAAGGTTTGAGTGTTGCCATTATATTGGAAGCGATGCTACCAGTATTTTAGTAACAGCAAGGTCAACCATGGTAGAGTGGTTTCAGCAGAAGAGCTACACTAAGAGAGACTAAACATGGCAGGCAATTTTTGAATGTTTAGCCACACACAACAGAAATAGTCATGGAACATGGTCATCTATAGTGCAAGAAGATGAGCCCCTCAGGTTGGAAAGGCACTGAAAACATGACTGGGGAAAAGCTGTCTCCTCAAATAGAGGTGAACATGATGTGAATGGAGCAAAACTTTGAGACCTTCATTTGCTGATGGGACACAACTCTAAGAGAGTAGAAACAGCTGCAAACATCCACAAATAATAGGAACACGGAATATACGATGTATGAGTCTAGGAAAATTGGAAGTTGTGAAAAATGAAATGGAACACATAAATATAAGTATGCTAGGCATTAATGATAGGAGCTCTGGTAGCGTAGTGGTTATGACTTGGGCTGCTAATCTCATGGTCAGCAGCTCAAACTACCAGCTATTCTGCAGGAAACAGATGAGGCTTTCTGCTCCCGTAAAGATTTCCAGCCTCGGAAACCCTGTACAGGGTCACTATGAGTCGGAAACAACTCCACAGTACAAAACAATAACAACAATACAGATGCTGGAGTCCTGGTATGGTGCTGTGGGCTAAAGCACTTGACCACAAGGTCAGTTTGAACCACAAGTTTGAGATTCAAACTCACCAGTCACTCCTTGGAAACAGGGTCACTATGAATCAGAACTGACTTGATGGCACTTAAAAACAACAGAAATTCTGAAGCAAATGAAGTAAGTTAGGAAGACAAAGAGCTGAAAATAAAAGTTCAAAGGGTAGATTAAGAAGACAAAGTCAAATATATTATTAAAAGGTACGCTTGGAATTAGAAAACCTAAAGCGAAGAACATGTTCAGTATTTCTGAAATCGGAAGACCTAAAGAAAAACTTTAAGCCTTGACTTGCAATATTGAAGGATCAAGCTGACAAATTATTGAATGATGCAGAAAGCATCAAAAGAAACTGGAAGATATACACAGTCACTATACAAAAAGAAATGGTCGCTATTCAACCATTTCAAGAGGTAGCATGTGACCAAGCACCGAGGGTACTGAAGGAAGCAGTCCAAGCTGCACTGAAGACATTGGCAAGGCTTCAAGAACTGATGAAATCCAAACGGCAATCTTTCAAAAATTGATGCAGCATTGGAGGTGTTCACTCGTCTATGTCAAGAAATTTGACAGCTATCTGGCCAATTGATTGGGAGAGATACACATGTGCGCTCATTCCAAAGATAGGTGACCCAACAGAATATAGGTATCACCAAAAAATAAATAAATAAAATAAAAATAAAAATCATTAATATTACATGCAAGTAAAATTTTGCTAAAGATAATTTAAAAATGACTGCAACAGTACACCAACAGAGAACTTTCAGAGGTTCAAGCCAAATTCAAAAGAGGATGTAGAACTAAAGATACTGTTGTTGACATCAGATAGATCTTGGCTGACAACAGAGACTACCAG
>NW_006408601.1:12298279-12299595 GCF_000296735.1 Chrysochloris asiatica | reverse complement strand
CAAAAGATCAAAGTTGTCAAAGACTTAATTTTGCTTGGATCCACAACCAATACTCATTGAAGCAGCAGTTCAAGAGCAAAGATGTCAGTTTGAGGACTAAGGTGCACCTGACTCAAGCCATGGTATCTTCAATAGCTTCATACACATGTGAAAGTTGGACAGTGAATAAGGAAGACCATTAAAGAATGGATTCAGTTGTGTTATGGTATTGATGATGAATATTCAAAGTACCCTGGATTGCTAGAAGACCAAACAAATCTGTCTTGGAAAAAATACAGTCAGAATAGTCCTTAAAATCTAGCATTGGGCGACTTCGTCTCTCATACTTTAGACATGTTATCAGGAGAAGGACATCATGCCTATAAGTGTGGAGGATCAGTGAAAAAAAGAATCCCAATGAGATTGATTGGCACACTGGCAGAACGATAGGATCAAGCATAACAACTGTGAGTATGGCTCAGGACCAATCAGTGTTTTGTTTTGTTGTGCAAAGGGGTACTATGAGTCAGAACTGACTAGACAACACCTAATAAAAAGACCAAACACTACTTCCCACAATTCGACATTTAGTTGGTTGTACTGTGGTGGCTTATGTTTCACTATGATGCCGGAAGAAATGCCACCAGTTTTTTAAATACAAGCAGGGTCACCCAGGGTGGACAGGTTTCATCAGTCTCCCAATCCTGTCTAGAGTAAACAGATGAGTAAGAAGGAGAGGCAAACGACTATTGAATGCTTAGACACTAAAAAACTTATGAATAGTATAGCAAAACAATGCTTGCTATAGTGTTAACCATGTGCTCCTCAGTTGGAAGGCCCTCAAATTATGAATGGAAGAACAGACTCCACAAAGTAGGGTTGAGTTTAACAACGTGCATGGAGCAAAACTTTCAGAGATTTCATTTCTGAAGGGGCACAATGTAATATGAGAAGATACACCTTCAAACATCCATTAACAATCAGAAAAGAAACCACAAAGTTGGACAATCTAGTATTCACTTTGCTGAAATGGACTGGTATTGAATCAGACAATCATATGATTTACTATGCCTAAAACAACAAACTGAAGATGAATGGCATTGTATTCAACATCAAAAACAGCACTTCAGAATCTTTTTTTTTTTTTAAATTCTGAAATACAATGCTGTCTCTGATAAAATTATTATCCATCCACCTAAAAAGAAGACCAGTTAATACCATTGTTATTCAAATTACTCAGCAAGGACTAAAACCAGAAATGATGAAATATCACTAGGTAAAATATGATCAACAACCGATGTTACTTAAAATTACAAACACCAAAATACTACAAAACA
>NW_006408601.1:12291677-12292769 GCF_000296735.1 Chrysochloris asiatica | reverse complement strand
GGGAGTGGATGATTTTGCAGTTCAGGAGGGGAGATTCCTGGAACCATCAAGGGAGCAAAGCGAAGTGTGAGACCTGTCCGGAGAGGCAGTGACTCTAGGGATGGAAGCAGAGGCAATACCATGGACAGAAGGAGTGGCTGGGGACTCTGGACTTAGGGAGGGAAAGGGGTTGTGTGCTGGTGGCCAGGGGGCAGGCGTGCAGGGTGTACACTTTGGGTTTTTGATGATGCATGCAGGTTATTGTGATCATTGCAATGAAACAAAGTACGATAGGACGAATACAAAGATAATGTTCACCCATGTAAACTAACACATAATTCACAATAAACATTAAAAGAAAAAAAAGAAGAACTGATGTTACTTAAGAATGAAGTCCAAGCTGCACAGAAGGAATTAGAAAAAAAATAATAAGCCTCCAGGGATTGACAAAATAAAAACTGAAATATTTCAACAAAACTGATGTAGCACTGGAGGTGCTTACTCAATGAAATTAGCAAGGTAGCTACTTCACCAAGTGACTGGAAGAGTTCCATTATTTGTGTCCTTTCCAAAGAGGTGACCCAACAAAATCTAGATATCATTGAAAGTTATTAGTATTCCATGCAAGTAAACTCTTGCTGAAGATAATTCAAAAAAGGTTGCAGCCATACTCCCACAGGGAGCTTCCAGAAATTCAAGCCAAATGCAGAAGATATGGAGCAGGGATATCATTGCAGATGCCAAATGTATCTTGACTGAAAGCAGAGCATATTAGAAAGTTTACTTGTGATGTTTATTTATTGACTACACAAAGGCATTCAACTGTGTGGATCCTAACGAACTATGGATAACATTACATTGCGAAGAACGGGTATTCTAGAACACTTAATTTTGCTCATAAAAAATCTGTGCATAGGCCAAGTGGCAGTTAATCGAACGGAATAAGGTACTACTGAATGATTTAATAGCAAAAAAGGTGTGTGCTAGGGCTGTATCCTTTTCCATAATGATTCAATCTGTGTACTGAGGATATAATGCAAGAAGCTGCATTTTATGAGAAGCACATTGCATCAGGATTGCTAAGGAAGAATCCTTAACAATCTGCAATATACA
>NW_006408601.1:12289321-12291172 GCF_000296735.1 Chrysochloris asiatica | reverse complement strand
TGAGGATGGTAAGACTTAGTCTGTAGTACTTTGGACATATTGCAGAAGGGATCAGTTCATGTTGCCAATGTATGGTCAATGAGAAAGAGGAAAGACCCCATTGAGAAGGAATGACACAGTGGCACGACAATGGGCTCAAACATAACCTTTGTGAGGATGTGAGGATGGCCTAGAACCAGGCAGTATTGCATTCTGCTGTATTTGAGTCACAGTCAAAATTGACTGGACAGAACCCAACATTAACAACAAACTCATTTCACCCAATGATACAAACAAAACTAATGAGTGTTTCCAAAAAGGTTCAAGGTTTCCTCTTAAGTTTGGAATCAACTGCGCTAATCAAAGGAAGTCCTGGAAATTTAGATGTTTCAATGGTTTCTTGTCTTTTCTTCAGTTAGGAAAGGAAATGCAAGGACTGACTGACTACAGAATTACGAAACTAGTACATACTCCAAGGCCTGCTGGAGATGTCTTACAAAACCTACAACAACCCATCAGATAGGCAAGTATGTCAATATGATCTGTGTTAACACAATCTTTTACTAGGAACTAACATCCTGGTGGAGTCTTGGTGTAGTGCTGTGGTATAATGCGCTGAAATGCAATGTTGTTTGAATTGCAAGGTGAATGGTTCAAGCTCACCAGTTACTCCTTAGAAACCCTATACAGGGTCACTATGGGTTAGGATCAACTCGATGGCACTCAACAACAACATCCTGGTGTGGCGCCACAGGATAGGACTGGACTGCAAAGTTAGTTTGAATTCCATGGTCAGTGGTTCAAACTCACCAGCTACTGCTCAGAAGCCCTACACAGGATCACTATGAGCTGTAACTGATTTGATGGCACTTAACAACAACAATAAACCGAACTTGAATTGACTTTGATTCAGGGTAACTTTTGGGTGTGTCGGAGTAGAATTGTGCTCCATAGGGTTTTCAATAGCTGATTTTTCAGAAGTCGATACCAAGACCTTTCTTCCAAAGCACCTCCAGTGGACTAAAACACAAAATGTTCAGTTATCAGCCATTTCCATCACCCAGGGACTCCTTTTCTAGGGAAATAGTGGATAATCCCAACAAAGGAATCTGGGAAGAATTTCACATTGAAGATGAAATGTGCTTTGAATTTTGAGAGGACAAGAAACACACCCTCATATAAGATTTTGATAGCCTGTCCTCACCACTTGATTGTATTATGCAACTATTCTTTAACCTTACAAAGACAAAGGAAAGTGAAGGATATGGGAGAGTTCAAGGTCACCAGTGACTTTTTATCTTTGGTTGCAACTATTCATTATAATAATAGATAGCAGTGATTGATCACTACCTTGTGCTAAGCATAGTTCTAAGCACTTTGCAAACAATTTATTTCATCCCTTCAAATATTCTACAGGTGGTGGTACGCTACGGAGTCTGTTCCAACTCATAGTGACCCTGCATAGCGTTTCCAAGGCTGTTAATCTCCACTGGAGCAGAAAGCCTCATCTTTCTCCCATGGCATGGCTGGCAGTTTCGAACTGCTGGTCTTGAACTTAGCAGCCTGCCTCATAACCACCATGCTATCAGAGCTCCTTATCCTATAGGCAGGCTCTGTTAATCCCATTACTTTATGAAGGGCTTTAGAGGTTAATCGGTTGGACCATGATCTCAGGGAATATGAACCCCTGGCATTTACTCCCTCCTTCCTCTTTACAAGGCAACTTAGATTCTCCTTCTCAATAATAAGATCTGCTTACCTCACTTAATTACCAATTTTCTGTAATACCTTGATCAAATTATTCATTTGCCACTTTCCATAAGCAGTCAAAATTAAGTTCACAGTATTTAGTCTCTTAAAAATAAACAATTT
>NW_006408601.1:12259287-12288546 GCF_000296735.1 Chrysochloris asiatica | reverse complement strand
GGAACCGACTCGACGGCACTTAACAACAACAACAACATAACTGCTGAGAAAATACATAAATAAATGGATTGGGTAATTAAAACACATGTACACAAAAAATAATTAAAAAAAAAGACCTATAACATATTTTCCTCTGAAACTGTAATGAAGTAGTTTTATCTATACACATCAGATCCATCTAAAAGGTAGAAAATGGAAGCAGATAAAAGTCCGTATTGTCCAATGGACTGTAAACTTTTTTAAAATCAAAGAATCCTTTTAAAAACAACAGCTAACACAGCACTTACGAAGTGTGGATTACTGCCCTATATATACTATTTCACTGACTTTTCCTAAGAATACTTTGGTGTACTTTTCTTTTGAATGTGTGTGTGTGGATCATCCCCAGTCTATATATGAGGAAGGAGACATTAAGCAACATGCCCAATGTCATACAGGTATTAAGGCGCAGACCTAGAACTCAAATACAGACTGACCTCACTCCCAAAGTGGAATTGTTAAATTCCA
The DNA here is from genome assembly GCF_000296735.1 of Chrysochloris asiatica. Lineage (NCBI taxonomy): Eukaryota > Metazoa > Chordata > Mammalia > Afrosoricida > Chrysochloridae > Chrysochloris > Chrysochloris asiatica. The sequence goes on along the minus strand of NW_006408601.1, from coordinate 12,288,039 downwards.
CACCATGCACTCTCAACCCAAGTGACAATGCCCCCATGTTGTTGAAAAACTGATTGAGGAGAGGTACCTAGAAATTGTAGGTGTTATAATGGTTTGTAACACTCTCCAAACAGCTACAATACATCAACAGATAGAAAATGTGTCTATGGTACTAAAATTTCCAGGGAGAGTTATAAGAAAAAAAAATTGAAAGATTCCTTACCCACTTTAATTGTTGTCAAGTTATATACAACTCATGGTGACACCATGGATGTCAGACTAGAACTCTACTCCATAAGGTTTTAAATGACTGGGGCGGGGGTGGGTATTTCTAAGATGCAGACTGCCAGACCTTTGTTCTGAGGCAATTCTGGGTAGACTCCAATCTCCAACCTTTTGGTGTGTAGGGACCACCCAGGGACTCTAAAAGATTTCTTAGGTGAATGATGCATTGAGTTGTTTCTCTTTGAAATAACATCTCATTTGGAAGCCCAAGACATAAAAGAAAATGAAATGGCTGTTATGATATATAGTAGAGGCCTGAGCCCTCTACAAATGGTTGGCAGAAAAAGAACAGTGCCAGACCTGTACATCTCCCTTCTCAGGGAAAAAGGAAACAGGTAAAAAAAAAAAAAAAAAGGTAGAATGTCATATAGTATGAAAGAGAGAGAAAAAAAAAAAATGTGCTCGAACTCAGCTCAAATCCCTTTTGTTTCTGAACCAGAGTTTCCAACTGAGAACCCCAGAGTTGTTTGAAATGAGTAACATGCATAACCCACATGAAAGTGTCTCACAGTGTCTCCAGCCTCAGGAAATGTCTTCAGTTACTGCCTGTCTCCCAGTCAGCCGTGAGAACCTAAGCAAAGGCCAAGGTCTCCTCACATAAACGTGCTTGGCCTTTTCAGTGCTGACCTTGGTTCATCCATTAAGACAGCCAGTGCCCCTGGACTTGAGTGATGACAGGGGAGAAAGAAGGGTAAGTCATTCTCCTCCTCCTAGTCCTGCAGATCTGACATCAGGGGCACCTTCCTTCCCTTCTTAGGCAAAATAACTGGCTTTCCTTTGCCTGACCTAAAACCAGCTAATAATGATGCCCTGACATAGGATCTGTTGGGGAGTTTTTGTTGTTGTTGTTGTTGTTGTTCTTTAACGTCTTTGTCCAATTAATTTTAGAGAAATTAAACTCTTTAGTTAAAAAGACTCAGATTCTTTAAAACATGTAGAAACTTGTTAGCAATGCAAATTAGCATTGGATTGCAAACTACAGAGTTAGCAGTTCAAGCTCACCAGCTGCTCCTTGGAAACTCTATACAGAGTTGCTATAGTCAGAACCCACTCAATGGCACTTAACAACAAAAACTATTATTATTGGGTCCTAGTGTGGCACTGTAGGACTGCTAACTTCAAAGTCAGTGGTTCAAAACTACCAGCTGATCTTCGGATACCACATAAGTTGGAAGTGAGTCAATGGCACTTAACAGTACAACAACAACAACAACTACTACTACTGACAGCATTTTCCGGATATTTAAAAAAAAAAACTGATTAGGTTGTATCTTAAATTAATCTTGTTAGATATAAAACAGATGTAACTAGCAAGCAGAGATCAGAGGACCTGACCAACTCCAAGGAAAAAGAACTGGACGTGGAGTACATCGTTTGGTTCCAGAGTCCATGCATGGACACCATCCTAGACCATGGGAAGTTGATAGCAAGACACAGGGAGATCTTCAGGGATGCCACGTCCATAGATGTGGAGACAAAAGACCTACCTCAACAGTTAAAAAGGAGAGCAAGCCACCCCCCTAAAGACAGTGTCCTAAATGTGAACTTCTAGCCTCCTGAACTGTGAGAGAATTAATTTTTATTTGCTAAAGCCACCCACTTTTAGTGTTTCTGTGATAGCAACACTGGAGAACTAAGATATATGCTCTTCAAGAGAACACAGGCTTCCGAAGGACAGCAATGTTTGGGAGGCACTTTAAACCCACCAGATGTTCCTCAGAAACACCATACAGGTTCGCTATGAGACTGAATTTACTCAACAGCACTAAACTACAAGTTCAAAGTTGCATCTCCGTGAATGAATGATCAATACAATACTGAATGTAGACTTACTAAAATATTTTAAGCTAGAGCATGACATGATCAGTAATGCATTTCAAAAGATCTTTCTGGAAACAGCAGAGAAGGTGGATATGATGATCAGAGTGTTAACGGCCAAAACCCAAACCAACCCCATTGCCCTTGAATTGATTTTGACTCATCACAACTCTATGGAATCAAGGGAAGAGCCTGGCTATAGTTTGTTGATGACTGGGTGAAAGTGAATGAGGGCTGAGGCTGAAAGTTTCTACTTAATGGTTCATAATGTTGGACTTCATGATTAGAGGTGTAGAGCAGTGAAGTTATGACAAGGTGGAGAGTATGGGGAATCGGTACAAGAATGAAGATGATTGGAATTCCAAAAATTAAAGTCTTCAAGTCTGGAATTTTTACCAAGAAGGCTGGCCCTGTTTAGTATGGCAGTGACGCCTGGGCGGCTGGGTACTAAAGACCTTCATGAACGAGGGGGAGTGGCTGGGAGATTTGTCACCAACAGTAGCTAGAAAGTATAGCAGGTGTTATGAGCAGATGGCTGAGACTTTAAAAGAGAAAGATTTTTGAATGAGGAAAGAAGAAATTATTGTTGAAGCAGCAAAGCTGTCTTTGGAGAAGCTGATCTTGCCTCTGGCATCCAAGGTACATTAGGTATTGATGAAAATGCAGCCTCCACTAAGGGAGCTGTCAGACAGCTGTGTCCCAGAGGAATTCAAGTGCTGTAAGAGATGAAGGGGCATGCAGTGAAGAGTTTGAGGATGCAGGCGACTTTCACTTACAAGGCAGTGTCTAGGTTATCTAGTGCTAGTGCTACTGTAAGAGAAACACCACAAGTTGGTGGCTGCATTGAACAGAAATTTATTTTCTCACAATTCTGGAGGCCAGAAGTCTGAACTCAGAGCACTAACTGTTATCATTGCATGCGTGCGTTCTCTCTCTCTCTCTCTGTCCTGGGAAACTCCTTATCTCTTTACAGCTTGTATTCTTAGGTTCCTTAGCATTCATGCGGCATGCATCTTCCCCTCCATTTGTGCATGCTTGCTTGCTTAATCTGCTCTTTCATATCTCAAAAGAGATTGACAAAAAACAAACCCTATACTAATACAGCTTCATTAATATAACATACTTCATTAAAATATCATTGGTTATTGCTGTTCAGTGCCATTGAGTGTTGAGTACTTTTGACTCAGTGACCCTGAATAGTGTTTCCAAGGAGTGATGGATGAGTTTGAACACCAACCATGCAGTTCAAATTGACCTTGCAGTCCAGTGCTTATCCTAGAGCATTACACCAGGGCTCCAATCTAACCTAAATGAGATTATGGAGTCCTGGTGTGGTACTGTGGGATAAAGCACTGAATATCAGTATTGGTTTAAACTGCAAGGACAGCTGTTCAAACTCACCAGCTGCTCCTTGGAAACCCTATATAGTGTCACTATGAGTCGAAACCGACTCGACGGCACTGATCAACAACAACAACTGAGATTATGTTACAGGTATAAGGATTAGGATTTACAACACATACTTTGAGAGGACACAATTCAATCTATAATAGGCAGCAAGGGTTCCGAAGAACAACGCAGTGGGAGGGAAAAGAAGAACCAGAAAGAAGAAATCAGCTAGTAATACACACAAAACAATTTGGTAGTAGGGTTTAGAAGAGGACAAGAGCTAGGAGAGACTGAAAATGGGCAGTGGGCAGCCATGAGAGAGATTGGTTCCAAAAGGCCCTGAGGATGATGATCTTAAAACCCACTACTATTAACTCGATACTGACTCAGAACAACCCTGTATAGGGTTTCCAAGGCTGTAAATCTTTAGAGGACAAAGCCTCATCTTTCTCCTTCAGAGCAAATGGAGGTTTCGAACTATGGACCCTGTAGCTAGCAATCTTTGTTGTTGTTTCTGTTAAGTGCTGTTGAGTAGGTTCTACCCCATAGTGACCCTATCTAGGGTTTCTGGGGAGCAGCTGGTGAGTTTAATCTGCTGACCTTGCCGTTCAAAGCGACTTTGCAGTCCAGCACATTAGCAATGCCAAAAGCCTGATAAAATTGACAGACTACAGTCCAGTCAATAATCACAATCTTTGCCGGACGTCCAAAAGGAATGTCAGTTATTTTTGCCCCAAGAAAAAGGCACAAATCAAGGCATCTGCATCATGGCATCTACAGAGGCCCCCAAGAGGACTCTGTCTTTGTGGCTAAAAGATGCAATTTGCAGGTTATATAAGGAGAACTACAACCATTTGCCATTTTAAGTCTCAGATTAGGCCTTCCTTCAAGACTGAATTGCAGCAAGCTTACACGGGTTCATGAGGGTTGCCTGTGCCTGGATCGTTCCATATCCCTTGTCAAGATCACACTAGTAGCTTGGTGGGAATACTTACACCAAAGAAATTAACTAACTACCAATCAGCCCTCCTATCCACTAATCCCGGACTGAGCCATTAAATATTTACTAGCCCATCACAGCCTGCCTTTCCCTCGTCCTTGGACCTCACAAGAAACAAGATTTTGGTCCCAGGCTCCATGTTGTCTCTTCTTTGCTCTGATCCCACCAGCCTATCTAGAAGTGAGTCACCTGCCTGCCTAAGCCACTGAGTCGGTTCAGAACTCCTCCTTTATGTTTAGGATTTGCTGCTGCTGTTGTTATGTCAGGATACACAGAGTATGAGAACACTGTTCTCAGCTCGCTACACAGACTATTGCTAAGTGCTGCCGAGTCAGTTCCAACTCATCGCAACACCATAATAAAGTTTTCCAAGACGTGGCTGGTGGATTTGGAGGTGACAGTCCAGCGTTTAGTCTATAGTGCCACACCAGGACTCCTTATATGAATTAAGTTGGTTAATTCTCACTAGACTTTATTACATAGCAGGACCATCATTTATTCCTTTTACAAATGTGGAAAACTGAGGAAGAGAGTAAAGACACTTACCTACAGGAACAGCTAATAGCAACTAAAACCCGAGTCAAAGTGCAGGTAATCAGCAGCCTCTGTAAAGCTCATTCTTACCCACTGAGCTATCTGGCCAGTAGTCATTTCTCGGCTCTCTTGCCTCCTACTCCCCAAGAACATTCCTAGTCTTTCCAGCTTGACAGTCTGATCCAACTCATTACTACCTAAAGCAGCAGGCTTACACCAAGAGCATTAGACAGTTACTCAGCAAATTGTTGTTAAGTGGCATCAAGCTGGTTCCAACTCACTGAGACCCTGTATAGGGTTTCCAAGAAGCAGCTGGGGGGTTTCAACCACCAAGCTTATGGCTTACACCAATCTTGCAATCCTACAGTGCTTATCCGACAGTGCCACACCAGGATTCCCATTCTGTAAATTGTTGTTTTTAAGTGCCGTGTTAGTCTATTCCGACTCATGGCAACCCTATATAGGGTTTCTGAAGAGTAGCTGGTGGATTTGAACCAGTGATCTTGTGGTTCAAACTAACCTTGTTGTTGAGTCTTATCCTATAGCACCACTGTAAATAGGGAGCTTCAAAAAACCAAAACAAAAATTACATCACCTTGGGACAGTGTTACTTCAACCTGAGGTATTCTAACCACTTGTACTTTTACTAAAAGCATTCTCATCCATCCAAACCCATCTGAAGCTCCACTCCACAAAAAGGTGCTGCCTTCACATCCTCTGTCCACCAATGTGTCCCCATGGCATCCTACACACATCCTTGACCTTGGACTCAATTTGATAGAACTGTCATATCTTCCCCTCAATTCTTCTGAAAACCAACTCCATGGCACTTAACAACAAAAGCCTTACTAGGAATCAATTCAGTGTTACAGAGTTGTTTTTGTTGTGCTGTTTTGTTTTGAAACCCAAATGCCTATATATAATCATGTGACACATTTACATAAATCTGCATTTACTGCTTTTTACAAATATATAAATAAATTGTAAAGTCATTGTCTAGCTCTACTCTCCCATTGGCCTGAGTTTTCCAAATGCTGGAGCTGTCTTGCATTCATCAACCCTAACACGCAGAGCATACCACTTAGGATAAACAAACATTTGAAAACAAGTGATTGATGATGATGATTTGAATGCATGGATAGTCAAGGGATAAATGATAAACAGAGCAATGGTGAGGTCTATGATATCTTTATCTTAAAATTAAAATTAAAATCATGGTCAGAAAAGAGTTAGTCATGTCATGAGCAAGTTCTCTATTGCTTAGTCCCTTAGTTGAAAACTCATAAAAATACTTGTCCTTAAAATTGGAAATGAACTCCCCTAGATTATTACCGGCTCCATGCATGCTCCTGTGCACACCTGCTCTCAGCTTTAGAAATAACCTCATTTATTCAGTCAATCCCTTTTCTCACATAACTGGGTTATTTAAGCCAGAGTTGCATGAAGACCAGTTTTCAGCAAGCTGGAAATACCTCTAGGTAGACTTTATAATGCTAAGCTAATATTCTGAGGCTTTTTAAATGGGGGTGGGGGTGGGGAGGCAAAATCTACTGAGTACTGTGATGTATTTCTCAGTTCCAAAAGAGGTCTTTAGAGAAAGAGGTTATTTATCAGCAAGGGGATATTTCACCATAAACGGACTGACTGACTTTGGCTGACAGTTTAAATAGAGTGACCATTTATTAAACACTTATTATATGCCAGGATATAAATATGTACTCATTAGTTTTCACCTATATGACTCTACAAGGTGTGCATTCATATTTCATTTTATAGAAAAAGACATGAAAGGGAAGAAATGCTAAGTAAAGTTTCTAAAAATCACATGCAGTGGCAGTGCAGGGTTGGAACCAGACTTTATCTTTCGGTCTAGCTGTTTCCGTTATTGTTGTTGTTAAGTGCCATCGAGTCAGATCTGACTCAAAGCGACCATGTATAAGGTTTCAAAGGAGCAGCTCATGGGTTTGAAGTCCAGTGCTTTATCCTACAGTGCCACATCAGAATTCCAGCTGTCTCCATTATAGCCTTTGATAAGGAGCTCTGGTAGCATAGTGGTTACAAATTGAGCTGCGAACTGCACGGTCAGCAGTTCGAAACTACCAGCTGCTCTGCGGGAGAAAGATGAGGCTTTCTCCTCCCGTAAAGATTTAAAGCCTCGGAAACCCTGTTCAGGGTTGCTGTGGGTCAGAACTGACTCGACGACACTTAACAATAACAACCACCACAGAATAGGAGAGTTGCAAAGGAAAGATAATCTTACATCAAAGTTCTTCCCATCCAAACCAATAACCATGTTGAACAAAACTCTCATCATTTGGCTTCCAAGGAACTAGAGGTTTGCCTCACAGATAAATCCCACCTAATTGAAAGGACCCCTCACCAGACACTGTTTATTAGGTTTACTAAATTCACTGTTTATGAAGATCCATATAAAAATAAATGCAACTGGTTTGCAAAAAAGCAAAGCAAGACTGTCAAAGTTTAAGAAGACTCCTCTTAACTTAAGTTGTTAACCTCTTCCATTTGCATTTGTCTTCTAGATACAATCCTCTCTGTCAGCTCAAGGTTCCAAACTCAAGAGTGAAAGTTAAGCCCAGATCTCAGAGTACCTGATCCCAAGTTCACTGCTTATTCATAAGATAGATGTTACCACACCATCACCTTAAATACACTTCTTAATAGAGCCAAAAGGAGCTCTGGGAGAGGAGTGGTTATGAATTGGGCTGCTAATCTCAAGGTCACCAGTTTGAAACTACCACCTGTTCCATGGGAGAAAGATGAGGCTTTCTACTCCCATAAAGATTTACAGCCTCAGAAACCCTATACAGAGTTGCTATGAGTCAGAACGAACTTCATAGCACATAACCACTACAACCCCCAAATAGTGCCAAAATATCTCTGTTAGACACCTGGAGAGATAAACTCTGAACAAACAAAACAGAGAAGCCCAATGCTTTTTTCCATGATTTATGATCAACATTAGGCTGTCTCTTGCTCACCCTCCATCAGATATTTAATTGTGTGTGTCCTCACAAATTATATGTCTAGTTGGGTGGGCCATGATTCTCAGTGGTTTAGCAGTTATGTGCTGGTACTGCAAGATGTGATGTAATCTTGGTATCCAACTTTTCCTGGATCTACGAAAGCTTCACAGTGCAGAGTTCCCAGGCCCCAAAAACACACTCCACTCCCAGATCTTCTTCCTTGGTGGTATTAAGGCCCCCTACTCTAACGAACGCTGGACCCACAGATGCTGAAAATAGACAAGGACATTTTTTCCAGAACCGGTGCTCTGAATTTGGACTTCTAACCTCCTGAGCTATGAGTGAATGAATTTGTTTGTTAAAAGTCTTCTACTAGTAGTATTTCTGTTATACCAGCACTGGAAAACTAAGATAGGGACATTCACCATAATTTTGGTGTCTAACATTCAAGCCATCAACCACAACAAATGACACCATTGATACCAGAAAGCTAAAATAGCTTTTATGAATCCAGCTGAGATCAATGTTTCTAGGCAATTTAACATCCACTGTGTGACAACTTCTTTTGTGTGTGTTTATTTTTAATTTTTTATCATTGTACAGCTGAAAATACAGAAAAGTGACAGAAAAAGAAGCTTAACTCCAGTATGAGATCAAGACAGTCAGTTCACAAAGATACTGTAGTCTGGGAGAAGCCCTGTTTCCCATCTCCATGGCAGCCAGGGAAATGTAAGCATTAAGAAACTGCTCATTTGGGCAAACCTTCCCTTCAGCTCCAATAAGGAATATTCGGGTACTTTGATAGCATACTTGTTCCAGAAAATGACTGGCCTAAGAAAACCCTCCAACCTCAACACTGAACAAACCTTACTCTTTTCAATGATCCCCAAACTATTCACTATTTCATTGCAGTCAAGCAAAGATCACTCCTGCTTTTGAAGACCAATTAGAAAGTCTCCTTTACTTCTAAAAAACCTCACCTTAATGGACTTTTTGCCAGTCATAGGCTACCTAAGCCCTTCCTCATTTTACTTTATAAAACTTCATTCTTCTTTCTAGAATTTTTGAACTCCTGCTGAAACTAACATGACAGCAGATGGGTTCTCTTCCTACCATGTTTATGAGTAAACAGCCTTGCTGAATGATGTGTCTCAGGTTTACTTTTTTCTTTGACAAAATGTATATAGTTTGCCCTAGCAGTTTGCACCTCAAATGAAGGATTTGGTATATTATTTATAACTCAGCCTTCTGGTCATGAACAGAAGCCATTAAAAATGAAATAAACATGGCCCCTGGGTGGCCACTTATTCACCTCCAATTATTTTTCATTCTAACCTAATTGATAATTTTGGTTAGTACTATGCAGATTTTAAAATCAGTTTTGAGGGATTACCACTTCGGCTATTTCTATACATACATTTCATTCACCTTGAGCATGTGAGCGAAAAGTGAGGCATATGAACATAATTAAACCAGTTCTCATCCCACTAATACATATTTTACTTTTGCAATCCACTAAAGTTTATTCAACTATTGGCCTGCAGTGAACACTGGATTATTGTACTCAAATGATGAATAATTCTTGCCTTAACACTTCCTTACTCTGAATGATTATGTCAAAACAGCTGCCTCTCTTCCCATCCTCCATTCACTAGGAGGCCTCACTTCTTTCTTTTATCTCTAATACTCTTACACTGACTGGGTCCTATTGCTGTGCTGAGATATTGACTAGCTTACTCTTTAAATTCACAGAGATGCTATCTTTAAATGATAAATTGTAGCAGGCTACCTACAGAATTGATCTCAAATTCCCCGTGCCGCCAACAACCTTTAGCTGTGGCATTTTGAAGGACTTTGCACCTCTTTGGAAAATTAAATGTTGATGAAAAATCTGATGGGGGAGGGTTCTCACTCTTCCTAAAATATGTTGTAGATCTCCCAAGAAGTATACACATTGACCTCTATAGCCATTTTGAAGATCCACTTTAAAAAAATTAGACATGAGCTATGAACAGCTGACTGTGGTTAAGAAACTAATACTAGCTTTTGCAGCTCAGGGTGGGGAAGAGGGTTTATATTTACTTGAGGTGTACATGTGGCATAAGGAACAATGATTTGGAGCACTCAGTACAAATGTATGTAACTTGTCTGTACACATTAGGAAGAAGCATGGGTGGCACTGTAGGGTAATCACTGGACTAGTATCTGCAAGGATGGCTGTTCAAAACCAAAGCTGCTTTTTGGAAATTGAGTTGGATCCTACTCGATGGCACTTAACAACAACAAGACAGAGACAATGTAAAAGGGAGAAAGGACATACATGGGATTTGGGGTAAGGCAAATTCAGGTTTGAGGCAGGGTTTGCTAATGTGGCTATTTAATTTTTTTAACTTGTCTCAGTTTCTGCTCTCTTATCTGATCCTAACTCTTCCTTGTAAGTAAACTGTGATAATTAATGAGAAAAAGCAAACTGTGCAACATAAGTCCAGTCATACTGAGGTACTCTGTCACTGCTAATTTATTTTCATTGAGATTATTTATTTTACCCAGACTGTTGCTATTTATCTTTTGAAGCACATACTCTGGTCATATCCCTTGTGATAACACTAGGGCCCATCTATAACCTGCAACTGTCAGGTACATAAAATCTAGAACCGTAGACTTTATTGGTGCTACAAAAACCTCTCAGTAACAGATGTGTGTACACACACACACACACACACAGTCCCTAAGACTCACAGAAAATGAGGTGTTAGCATAGAAGAAAGATGGACAATTTGCTTGTGGAATTAAAGGTGGCAAACAGCAAAACCTGTATCTAAAACAAGGACCAGAAAATTGTTTCTATAACAGGTCAGACAGTAAATAGCCTCTTTGGGCTGAATGTTCTCTATAACCATCAAGAGACTAGCCAGAGACTCTACGTAAGCAGATGAATGTAACAGTGTTCCAATAAAACTTTATTCACAAAACAGGAGGTGGGAGAAATTTGGTATGTGGGTTATTATTTGCTGACCTCTGATCTAAAGGAAAGTAGTGTGATCTGGAATCAGCTTCTATGGGGCTCCTTCCTTCCTGCCCAGTTCCAGCTCATCCTGGTATTTAGATCACCTTCCATGTCTAAATGATTTCACAGGATCAAGTTTAGAACACTCATCAATAATATTAGGGCACAACAGAGAATCATTTCTCAATCTCATAAAAAATGGTAACATCTGTCTGTGTAATAATGAAAAAAACAGTGAAAAATGTCTCTTTCCATGACTTCTGGCAGTCAGCTATAATCTACAACACAAGTGACTAGAAAATTACAGGTTTCCCCCACTTTCTGAAAGGAGAGCATGCCTATGAAACCATTCATAAACTGACATAGTATAAAAGGGAAGAAGCAATTGTCATTCATTTATATAGGAAACATTTTTGAGCATTCTCAGACTCAAAGACAAGCCTAATAAACCAAACCAGATAATACATAAGACCTAAACTAACACTAACATACAGTGTGCATAAATACAGTTCAAAACTATAGTGACTTGATGCTGAGGTAGTAGGTACAGTTTCTGGGGAAGATGCTTGGCGGCCACTCTCCTTGAAACTACTCTCCCTGCTCCGGAAGACTGCGGCCTCAGTTTCTGAACAGCTGCTGCAAAAACAAAGGCTGAAGGCAAGTTTCACTTTTCAACACTTTTAATATACCAAAAATCCTCTTTGGATTTCTTTCAGTTCGTGAGAACAGGCACTAATATAGGCCTTTTGTAAAAGTTAAGTGGCATAAAGCAAACTTTAAAAACCAGGGAATACCTATACTTTCTTTCCAGATATCATGGGGACTAAATTCTTTATGCAAAATCTAAGGTGACACACAAAAACACGACTTTCTTAAATATATGAATAAAAGTTTTAGCATATGAACATAAAAGTCCCTCTTCCTACCTTGTTTCATACTTGAAGTTTAGTCAAGATTTAATTCAAATTGCTTTGCTTTTGGCTATGAAATGAAACCAGCATTTTGGTTCTGCTGCCTTCAAGGTCAAAGTCAAGTTTCATCTCTAGTTAAACACCATTCCATTTCAACTAAATAGACCACTTGCAGTTCATTCTTTCTCTCATACCCAACATTTTCTCTACCTTTAAAACTGGGGCTTTCACTTGAGAGTCCTACTGAGTTTTGTCTAATATAAGAACTTATTTTAGAACAAAGGCTGAAAATGAATTGGTACAAAAGTGAGTGAAAACTACTCATATTTACCATGATGAAGGAAGAATTTCCCTGAAAAATTTTTTTAAACACTACTTGCATCTTAAAAAGAATTGGAATTCCAAAACAAGGTTATGAAATGTTAATAATGATGGCCATCCTTTAACATATTAATTAATTCTTATTGTGTTAGTTGGTGTTTAGGGAGAGTGCACTGGACCGCAAGGTTGGTTTGAATGGAGGAGGGGCTGGAAGATTTGAACCACTGATCCCCAGTTCAAACCGGCCTTGTGGTCCAGTGCAGCATCACAATAGGATATTTAATGGTTACTAATTTATAGTGTACTAGTCAATGGAAGGAGTCCTGGTGTGGTGCTGTGGGCTAATGCCTCAGACTGCAAAGTTGTTTGAACTGCAAAGATCAATGGTTCAAGCTCACCAGCCGCTCCTTGGGAACCCTATATAGGGTCACTATGGGTCGGAACTGATTTGAAGGCACTTAACAACAACAAAGTCAGTGGAAAGGAGCTCTGTTAGCATACTGGTTACGAGTCTGGATGCCAACCTTAAGGTCAGTAGTTCAAAACTACCAGCAGTTCTACGGGAGAAAGATGAGGCATTCTGCTCCCCTAAAGATTTGCAGCCTTGGAAACCCTGTGCAGGGTTATGAATCAGAATCGACTCCACGGTACTTACCACCACCAACAACAACAGTCAATGGAAGGAGGTCTGATACTGTAGTGGTTATGAGTTGGGGTGCTAACCTCAAAGTCAACAGTTTGAAAAACGGCATGAGAAAGATGAGGCCTTCTGCTCCTATAAAGATTTACAGCCTGGGAAACCTTATGCAAGGTACCTATGAGTCAGAACTCACTCCACGGCACACCACCACCACCACAGTCAACGGGGTCTGCTAAGGGGACCCAAGTATATGCTGCCTGCTTAATTCTACTGCTATCTTAATTCCTTGATCACTACAGGTAGAATTTCATAGACGTCTATGACTTAAATTGGAGGTCCTTTATGAATGGGCCTTCCATTCCATCTGAGATGTGTGAGAACCACCACCACCAGAGGAGATAAAACTAACAGAGTTATCCAGAGCAAGTTGCTAATTTCCCCAAACCAACTTTTCTTCCAGAAGGTTCTCAAAGAGAAATTTGGGAGCATTATTTGGGGAAAGTGATCCTGGCCTGGGTAAAACCCCTTTTTATAGCCTTTGATAAGGAACTCTGGTAGCATAGTGGTTACGAGTAGGGCCGCTAACCTCAAGGTCAGCGGTTCAAAACTACCAGCAATTCAGTGGGAGAAACATGAGGCTTTCTGCTCCTGTAAAGATCTGCGGCCCCAGAAAGCCTACATAGGGTTGCTATGAGTCAGACTGACTCCACGGCATACCACTACCACCACCACCACCATCACCATCACTACCACCATAGCCTTTGATGTCAGACCAGTTGCTGCCTCACACAGGCACTCTACTCTCCCAGCACTCTGCTATCTACTATGATTTGTTCACCACACTCCAAAACATTTTCTTCTAACAGCCCATTGACCCTGACCTCATATTTTTTACCCTACCTATGGCCCACAAGGCCAGTTTGAATTGCAAGGTTAGTGGTTCAAGCTCACCAGCAGCTTTACGGAACCCTTATACAGGGTCACTATGAGTCAGATCCAACTTTTTGACACCTAACAACAATGGACCCATGGAGTTCTGGTGGGGCACTGTAGCATATGCATTGAAATGCTAACCACAAAATCACAATTGGCAGTTCAAACCATCTGCCACTCCTTGGACTCCTTATCTGGGTCTCTGTGTGTCAGAACTTACTCAACAGCACTAACATCATTCTACAAAAAGTCATACTGTAAGAAAAACAGCTAAAAAAAGAGTAGCATGTAGTCACAAAAATCCAAATCTACCTACTTCTATGCTATGTGCTTACATGCCTTAACCAAGAGTTTTAAATGCACATCCTATACTAATACAACCTCATTAATATAACCTCATAAAAATAACATTGGTTGTTGCTGTTAAGTACCACTGAGCATTAAGTAAGTTCATCTCATAGCGACCCTGTATAGGGTTCCCAAGGAGTGATGGGTAAGTTTGAACCATCGACCATGCAGTATAAACTGGCCTTGCAGTGCTTATCCTAAAGCATCACACAAAGTATTAGAGGGCATGAGTATTTTAGGTTGAAGAAGCTAAGAAAACAAAGATACAGTATGGGAAAAATGTAAGTTTTTATATGAATAGTGTTAAGTGCCCTCAGGTGGGTTATGACCCATAGCAACCCTGTGTAGGGTTTCTTGTTAAGTGCCCTCAGGTGGGTTATGACCCATAGCAACCCTGTGTAGGGTTTCCAAGGAGTGGCTGGTGAGCTTGAACCACTGACCTTATGGTTCAAAATGACTTTGCAGTCCAGCGCATTAACTCACAGCAAGTGTATATTAACTTGCCGGATCCGGGCTGCATTTAGAAACATGAATGTGGCAGCATCCAGAGAGGGATAAGAGGGAAAGAAGTAAAGGTGCTAGTTTTTATGCAGACCTTCTGGGGAAACTGTCAAATAATGAAAGCAGTCCCTCTCTCTGCATCTTTAATCACTATATTTAACTATAAGTAAATATAAGAGACTAGTGGATACTCCGCAATTTCAGAGAAAAGAGAATGTAAACATGTTATTTCCATACAATAATCACCTTGGTGTTTTTCCAAACTAATCTGTTCATTTGTTGTTGTTGTTAAATGCTGTCGAGTCAGTTCTGATCCACAGCGACCCTGTACAGGGTTTCTGAGAAGTGGCTGGTGAACTTCAACTGCCAACCTTGTGGTTCAAGCAACTTTACAATCTAGTGCATATAAAATTGCTTTACGATGCCTTGGAAGTGAACACAGTTTAGCACAAAAGCTTTTTCTTATCCCCTCTAAATCTGTATATTTAGAGTGGGGGTGGGGTGGGGTGGGGTGGTGGTAGAAAAAGCTGTTTTGCTAAACTGTGTTCACATCCAAAGCATCATAAAACAGTATGTATAAAATCCCATTCACCTGAATGGAGCCCTCGATAAGTTCAGGAGGTACCCCCAATAAGCCTGCCCTAATTCAGCTGCCAAAAACAGGACTCCCTTTGACATTGAGTGCCAGGAAAACAAATGATCACTATTGTAAAGAATTCAGCTGTAATTTTCAAGGTCCCCAAAGGCGATACAGATGAAATATTAAATGAAAAAAGTTCACGTCACTGTTAGGAGAAAATGGTACACACTTCTGAGAGTGTATTTGCCTGGTGGTTCAGACTGTAGGTTCTATAATCCAACTACCTGCATTTAAACCTCAATCACAGCACCTGCTATATCTGCAACCTGTAGTTAATTACTTAACTGCTCTAAAGGTAACAGCAGTACCTACCTTGTGAGAGAAGAGGAAGAGGAGGAATGAATGAGATAAACTATGCAAATCACTGAGCACATAGGTGCTGCGCATCTGATTGAGTTTCTATTGGTGGCAAAGAGCACTCTGATTGCGGGGTATAGACTAATGAAGGCAGTATAAATGGAGCCTTGAGAGAACACAAAGAAGTTACTTCAAACATCCACAAGAGATTCGGAGTTTGAAGATGGAGACAAATAGGTGGATTTAAGGTACGTTTTCCAGGTAAATTTAACAGGACTTGCTGAAGGGAACTCATGTCTAGGGTACATACAAGGGTAGTCAAAAAGCATTGCTTATAAATCATAGAAACCTTTATTAAACATCAAAGCATGAAGTTATGCTTCTTGGCATATCCTTCATCTAAGTCTAAATATTTCTGAAGGCAGCATTTCCATCTCTCTAACCCTGCTCCCAAAGAATTCTGAGCTTTTCCATTTACACCATGCCAAAACGATAGTTTGGGCATTCTTGAACTCAAACCATGTTCCTTTTCAACATTCCATTTTAGATTGAGAAACAAAAAGAAATCTGAAAGGACAGTGTCCAGGAAGTAGGTGGATGGAGTTAAGGTTTCCCAAGAAAACTCTTATAGAACAGCCCTTGCTACCCACAGAAAATGAGTGGATGTATTCTTGGGATGGAAAAAAAATTCCTTAGTGCAACTTTCCTGGCCTTTTTCACCAAAGCAATGTTCAATTTTCTTAAAACTTCGTAAGTCCCCCAGTGATCATCTGTGTTCTTCTAGAAAATCTATCAAGATCCCTTTGTAATCTCCAATAAACTGTGTGTCTTGAATTTGACTGGACCAGCAGAATCCCTTCAGAGTCAATGTTTTGACTGGACCTTGTTTTTGAAGACACCTTAATAAATCAAAGACAGGTGTATTACTTGTCTATAGCCATCCACTGATCAGAAGGATATATTGAAGCAAGATTTGTTTAGAATAAACCTGTGTATGTATGAACTGAAACAGTAGTGGCAATATTTTTTTCTTTATCCTGCTACAATAGCAAAAGAGCTTTATTTTGATTCAGAAATATTTTCATGGACTCTCACCTACAAAAGAAGAAAAAGTAAGGCAAAAGAGAACAAAAGAATCACAAAAAAGGTTGCATGAAGGTTTCAATTAAGTAAAATAGTGCTCAGAATGCAGATGAGCAAGGAACCTACAGGGATAGAGTTTTTTGTCTAATGAATGGAATGTTTTGAGATTTCAGAAGTGTGGCCATTTCTGATGAAGACAAAATCTTAAGTATGAACAAGGAAACCCTCTACATAGAAAAATGTTGTTTAACTATGAGACAGGGTAGATGGCTATAGCAGAAGAGAGGTAAGATGATTATAATAAAACTGAGATATAAATATGCTGCATACATACATCTGAGTGGATATATCATATGAAATGCTGTTGAGTTGGCTCGCACTCATAGAAATCCTGTATAGGGTTTCTGAGGAGTAATTGGTGGATTTGAACCATTAACCTAGTTATAAGCAGTCCAAGGCTTATCCTACAGCATCACACTTTGTTGTTTTTAAGTGCCGTTGAGTTGATTCTGACCCATAGCTACCCTATATAGAGATTCCGAGGTGCAACTGGTGAGCTTGGACCACCGACCTTGCAGTTCAAATGGCTTTGCAGTCTGGCATATTAACCCACAATGCCACATCTGGATTCCACAGCACCACTCTAGAAACCCAAATATTTAGTTAACTAATAATGAAAATTAAAAGGAGTTCTGGTAGCATAGTGGTTACAAATTGGGCTGCGAACCTTAAGGTCAGCAGTTCGAAACTACCAGCCACTCCACAGGAGAAAGATGAGGCTTTCTGCTCCCATGAAGATTTACAGCCTTGGAAATACTGTACAGGATTTCACTATGAGCCGGGATCAACTCGACGGCACTTAACAATAATGAAAATTGTCATGAAGTTCACCATTTTTTCCAACAGTCATCTTCCATCCTCATATAAAAGTAGTAAGAATTTCAAGTATCTCCCTGTACTCTGCATTCATAGTTCTTCAGCTACTGACAATTGTTCCCCTTGAATTTCCTCATTGTTACTTCTTCTCTAGTCCGTCCTAGAGGCTACCTTTTCTAGAATAATAGAAGGCAAAGATAAAAATAGAGTATAAAATACAGTTTAGATGACATAGTATAAATTTGGCATGTAGTTCCTATATATTTTGAGTAATTTGTATTTTGCTCTCTTACTCCTTCATACAAAGAATTATATAAGTAATTTTAAAATTACATTTCAGAGAAGTAGAAGATTTTTGTTTTAAAGTTTGTTGAAACATTTACCATTCTGTTAGAGACATTCTATGCCAGTTGTCAAAGGCCAGGGAGTAATTTCTGTTTTGAGAAGCCTTGGTGGTAAAGTGGTTAAGTGCTCAACAACTAATTGAAAGGTTGGAGGTTCAAACTCACCCATTACTACACAAGAGAACCATGCAGCACCATTCTGTTTCCCTAGAAGATTACAGCCTTAGACACTCTAGGAGCTAAGGAAGGCCATGTTACATAAATCATGTAGTATCCCCTCATATGCTTCTTCACACATTCAAAAGGATATGTGAATTACATATAAATACTCATGCTTTGTTGATGCTCCATTACAGTGATTATTTGGTAATCCTTCCCTGGGTGCAATTCTACTCAGTCCAACAACTTCACTATGAGAGTCAACTATGATAAAGGGCAATTTCTGTTTTAAGAACATTGGTGTTTTTCTATTATCATTGTAGATAATGGCTGTGAACGCTAAAAAATAGGTAGATTGTCTATAGGCTACAAATTTTAGGATATATCCATTAATTCAACCTTACTAATTATATTGTTTAATCTTTTATAACACTGCTTATTTTAGCTTTTATCTGTCACAAACCTCGAATGGTACATACAAATATCCCTCTGCAATTGTGTTTCTGTCATTTTGTCCATGCATGTCTTATAGATTTTGTTTTATGTGCTTTGATGTTTCATTAGTAAACACAGACTCATAGCTATGAAGTCTTTAATATGGATTTTATCTTTCATCAATATTAACTCTTCTTGTTCCTTTTAATGCTTAAAATGTTTGAGGAAAACTTCTAGTTTCTCTAAATTCCAGTTTTCCAGGAATTCTTGAACCCCCTTCATATGTGTATACAGTACATTAAACTAGTTAATGTGGAATTTCTACCCACACTGTCTATAAAGTGCCACCAAACAATGTTGGCCCTTAAGGTTCTGAGTAAGAAAAGGTAGGGGAGGAAGCTGATAGGATAATCTGATGCAACTGTGATTGTTAACAGAGTTCATTACAATTGTAAAAATGTAGAACTCTAACATGCATTTAAAATGAGTCATCTCAAAAGCAAGAAGGGGGATCTCACTATGGTCATAGAGCCAGATGTTGAGTGCATCCTTTGAACCCCAGTATCTCTGCACACTGGCCTTCGTTGTACCAGAGACAAAAGGCTTTGACATTAAACGGGTGACAAGAGAGGCAAGCAACACCAACAGAACTCAGAATCAGAGCACAGGAAAGAGTGGTGAACCTCCCAGCCCACTGATCAACACCAACTAAGTAAATATGAGTGACTTTGGGTAGGAGGCTT
Source organism: Chrysochloris asiatica (assembly GCF_000296735.1). Classification (NCBI taxonomy): domain Eukaryota; kingdom Metazoa; phylum Chordata; class Mammalia; order Afrosoricida; family Chrysochloridae; genus Chrysochloris; species Chrysochloris asiatica. Next base: position 12,268,812 of record NW_006408601.1, on the reverse strand, counting down.
GCTTGCACAGTGGGGTGTTTCCAGGCACTTAGAGGGGCAGGGGTTTGTTGACTCAGGAAGCTAGAGCTGAATGTCTTCAAACTGAGACTTATCTTATGGTAGAGAGATGAATCCTGTAGGCATTTACAGTAGTCCTGAGAGAGCCCTGTTGCCCAGGCAGAGACAGTGACCGGCCTGCCTCTGGGCAAGGCTAAGGCAAGGCTGTCCTGATTGGAAGAACTCTTCCCTGAACATTTCTGCCCCTAAATTGCAACCTGCTAACTTCACTAAAAAACTCCGTAACTACGCATATGGTGCCTGAGTTCTGTGTGGCCACTGCAATCAATTATCGAACCCAGATGAGTAGACAGTCCTATGGGAAGAATGGTTTGTTATCATTTTGTGCTGTATATGTACATACATATATATGAAGAGGCTTCAAAATGTTTGTGGAAAAGTGGAATTAAAAGATAATATAATTTTTCTATGAACTGTTACAGTCTTCCTTATATAGGGAAGAAGGGAGAAAGGGAAGAAGGAAGGAGTGTGTGTATGTGTATAGAAATAGAACAAAATATCACTGTAGAATTACATATGTAGAATTTACTATGGGGTCCCCTTCCTGGTGTCTCTGCACTACTACATCCTTTTTTCTGTAAAATATTTTCTATTTGGGCTTACATTTTGTTTTTACTGTTTTGCCTTGTCAACTAATTTATGTAAAACAATAATTTAAATTTAATACTCTAAGCGAAACAAGTTTTGGTATACATTTCTGTTTTTTTAATCAAATATTTACTACATTCTTGAACTCTATTTTAAATTACCTACTAGTTATCTTGAGTGACTCCTCCAATATGTGTATTTTGAGGGCTTAGAATACACTAGTATTCTGTCTTTATTACATTTGTGTTAAGACACAATTTGACTATTGGTACTCTTCGTACCAATAATTTTAGAACTACAATTTCATCATCAAAATGCTATAGAAATGGACCAACTGAACCCAAGCCTTTATGACCCTAAGATGGTGCCCAGATACTACTGCTGACTTTTCTGACAAGGATCACAATAGGAGGGAGGGCCTGGATAGAGGGGGAGAAAAATGTGGAATAAAACTCAAAATTATGGAAAAAAAACAAAAACAGACTCATAAGTCTGAAAGAGACTGGGGAAAACCCTCAGACTGTGTATGGCCCTTAAACACCCTTTAGCCTGAAACTGAACTCACTCCTGACATTCAATTATCAGGTAAACCATCCACAGGCCCATCAGGTGAACAGTAATACCAGTAAGGTCTATGTGCCCACGATCAATCAACCGCCTGAGATCTAAATGGCCACATTTGTTCAGGGATAAAGTTCAGAGAGCAGGAAGAGGTAAGGAAAGGAGGACACAGATAAACAGAAGCTGAAGGATAAGCACTAGACCAAAAGGTTGGTTTGAACCACAAGGTTGGTGGTTCAATATCACCAGCAGCTCCTTGGAAACCCTATACACAGGGTTGCTATTAACAATGCTGTTAACAAGTAGGAGGAGTGCTAGTACTTTGTGAGGATTGAAATCAATGCCACAAAAAGGGATACGTATATAAATTGTTGAATGGAAAACCATACTCTGTCATCCAAACCTCAATAATAATTAAAATGCTGTTGAATTTTTTATCTTTTGATGCAAATCTAAATATCTGTTGTTGTTTTCCTCCTGCGTGCTGTCAAGTGAATTCTGACGCATGCTGTTGTTAGGTGTCCTCATGTCTGTTTGACTCATAGTGACCTTAAGCACAACAGAATGAAACACTGCCCAGTCCCGCACCATCCTTACAATTGTTACACTTGAACCCCCGCTATTTTCACTGTGCCAACCACCCATCTGGTTGGAGACCTACCTTTAATTCACTGACCATCCACTTTACCAATCATGATGTCCATCTCCAGGGAATGGTCACAGCTGATAGTATGTCCTAAATATGAGAGACAAAGTCTTGCCATCCTGGCTTCTAGGGAGCATTCTGGGTGTACTAATTCCAACACAGATTTGTTTCCGCTTCTGGCAGTCCATGGTACTTTTAATATTCTTTCTTTTGTACAAATTTCACCCAACACTAATTAAATTTGTATCTCTGAAGGGCTACCCCTAGCATTGGGATTTTAAAAATACCACAGTAATGCTTGAAATCAAGATTGAGAATCACTGTTGTAGTCTTATATATGAGCTGCCCCTGAACCTGGGTTCTAAGAGTTAGCTGGAGAGTTTTCTGAAATGTAGAAGCCTTCACACAATCTCTACATGCTTTGATTCCTCCAACTTCTCATTTATTAGTTTTAAGGTACTGGCAAAAACAAGAAAAACGAAAAAGAAGGGGGCCCTGGCCAGGCAATTTTGCTATTGCCATTTGGCAACAGTTGCACTCCAATAAACTGCCCACCCAAGAAGGTTGCTGCTTCCTACAACAGTGCTTCTCAAGTGTGAGAGTGCCTACAACTACAAAAAACCAGGTGGACTTTGTTAAAATACAGGTTCACATTCACTAGGTCGGGGATTCTGAACTTCTAACAAGCTCCTAGGTGAAGCTGATGCTTCTAATCCTGGGATCACACGGAGTAGCAAGGCCTCAATCTAGGAGAAGTGCCTATCCCACCAAAACTCACTCAGCTAATTAGACTCAATTAATTAAGACTCTGGTTTCCCCAGCCTTTCTTTCTGTAGTATAGGATTTCAAAGATTTTTTTTTTTTTTCAAATCCCTGAATACATTATATTCAACAGCTGCTGGTGGGGGGAAGTAAATCCTCCAAGTTTTTCTTGCTGAAACATTTCTCTTTTCCTAAAAGAATCTCTTCTAAGTTTCCTCCACTCCTTTTTTATATTTCTGAGCAGATAATGAAAATGGTTTACTTACCCCTCATTTACAATACTTGAATTAATTAGTTGGACCAAGCTACAAAAATTTTTGAAAATCTATTACTAAAATACGGAGTAATAAAGTAGCTGAACTATTTTTACTGTTTTCACTTGAGTTTTTTCATCTCTCGGCTCACATGGTACTTACTGCTCCCATTAAACCTTACCTGGTAGTTGCTACTCAGAAAATCCTTTACTTCTCTGAGTAACACACTGCCTAGTGAGGTCAGCCTTGGGATTTAATAATACAGGTTTTACCATATCCTGAAAGACATCGAGGGCTGATGAACTTGCATCACCATTGATTCAATACTCACCTGAAAACCACCAACTCATTAATCGTCTAAGTTGTGCCGACTCCAGAAATGGCAATGGACCAAAAACTGGTTAAAATCTGTACTTTTCCTTCTCCTACCCAGGAATCAAACTTCAATCATTCTGCAAATTGTACCATCCAGACAAACACTGGAGTTCTGGTGTGGTGCTATAAGATAAGCACTGGACTGCTAACCACAGGGTTGGCAGGTCATACACACCCGCTGTTCCGAGGAAACCAGGGTCCTTAGGAGTTGGAACCAACCCAAAGTTACTTAACAGGGTAAGTACTAGACCACTAACCTCAAGATGAGCAATTCAAACCTACCAGCCACACATATCGATACACAGCCTACAGCATCAGCTACAGAGATAAAAAGGAAAGGAGATTGCCTAGAAGTGAGGGTTCAGGAAGAGTTTGTGTTTAAAATGATGGAGAAATGAAAGAAACAACAAACTTGATTGAAATGTTGGAGATGCATTTCTGGATTTTGTGTATTCGAGCAGGAAGTAGAACACATGTTAAATGTGGGCTACAGCTGTATTGCTGACTAAAGATATACACATATGGCTAATGGTACATATTCTGAATAATCAACAGAAAAAGTAATGTTGTTTTGCTTCTGAGACAACAAAATTAGGGCATGCTATTCCTTACTGATGTTGCCTGAGGCAACCATGTCTCATTATAGCTTTGAAGCATACGTTCCTCACTCCTTTTTCGGTTCCACTTTACTGATTTCTCTGCCATGAACAGTAGCTGTGTTCCTCTGTATAAATCTTTGCCAAGGTTTATATGCTGGGTTTTGTTACAACTCAACCACCTATCTTTAGTCTGTCATTTTTTGTATCTCCCTTCCATATAAATAAAGAATTGCTACTGTGCTATATTCTTTATAGAAAAGGCCAAGAACTTTCAAGCCTAAGAATGCTCTTGCACAATGAACTATTGATGTTTAAAATGAAAACAGAATTCAAGTCAGACTTTTGCTACTAGAGGAGGAGAAGAGCCAACTTCCTGAGAATTATAAACTCCAGAGATCACCCTGTAGAAGACAGAGTGAGAAACTGTGATATATGCATTATCTTTTGCTTCAAATAACAATGGAGTCATTTACAAGCACTCAGAGCTTCTATTCCATGCCACTGCACTTGTGTTTAATAATCCCCAGGCTTATTGATTTGATTATTGTATGCCATTTGGCTGTTAGCAGTATCATGTCTCCAGAAATTTACCTGCCACTTTAGAGATGCTAATGGCTTCTGCTACAAAGCTAAACAAGTTACTAGAATGAACTTTGATAAAGACATCTTAGTTGCTAGTTTCAATTCATTCTCTTCTACATATACCAGTGACAACCCAATCCCATTCCCATGATAATTACAAGATTTAATCCTTCAATTTCCTTTGTTTCTAAAGGGCTTCTGCTATCAAATTGGGCAGCATGACAGAGACCTGATGATTGTGGTGAAACAAACAAAGGCATCAGAACTATAACAAATATTCAAGTCACAAGGTCTGAAAAAGGGCTAATTCCTTTCATTCAAAGTTACTCAGTCTTTAAGACTGAGGAAACAAAAACTCTCTCAGTGATCATCTCATTAAGTCACTGACCAAAAGGACTCAAAGAGCTACCCATCTTCTCCCCTCTTAGAGGCAAGCTTTGATTGCAGATGTCTGCTTCCAGGAGCCACCTGATGCTTCTATGAGCCTCTCAACAGTTCAGAAACATATTAGTAAAGAGGGACAGACTGGAAAATCACTGCCAATGTTTGGTCTGTTGAAATACATTTGGCCAAATACCATGACCAAAGTCACACTGATTACGTGATAGAGACTTTGAACGCTAAAAGGCCACTTTGGGAAACACAGTTTCAAAGATGTGCAGCTCTCCTCTCAGAAGCAAATGTTGCATTGTAGTTCTTTAATTTGACATATCCAGTTAAACTTAATTCAGATGATACAACAATTACTATTATTAGTACTGCCATCCCTACCATTTATTGAGAAACCAAAGCATACCAATAAAATGCTACATGACTAATATTATGTTGTTGATGTTAAGTATGTGCCATTGACTTGGTTCTGACTCATAGTGATCCTGTATAGGGTTCCCTAGGCTGTAAATCTTCATAAGGGCAGAAAACCTCATCTTCCTTCTACAGAGCGACTGGTAGGCTTGGGCTTCAGATTTGTGACTTACAGTCCAGTGCTTATCCTATAGAGCCATCATACTCCACTAAAATATTAAGTATTTGCTAAAGTTATAGTGAAGTTCATAGCAGACACGATCCCTGCCCACAAAAGAACATAGGATTTCTTGATTTAATTTATTACTTAATCTTCACATTAAACCTACTACATTGTTGTTGTAGTTAAGTGTCATCGAGTTGGCCCCAACCTGTAGCTACCTATGTAGGGTTTCCATGTTACAGCTGGTGAATTTGAACTTGCATTTCAAACCGACATTGCAATCCAGCACATTAACCCACAGTGCCACAACAGGACTCCAAACCTAGTACATAGGCACTATTACTTATATTTTGCATATGAAGAAATTGAAACTCAAAACTTACCCAAGACTACACAGTGAATAAGGTGAAGGGAGGAGGGGGATTTAAAACCATGTCACCCTGTTTCCAAAGGTCATATTTTTAACCTCTTAGCCACACTGGTGTTGAGATTCTTTGACAACCCTATACCATACATATCCTTTTACAACATTTATTATCTATGTTGAGCAAATAATCCCAGAAAGTGGACTACATGGGAAAAAAATGAGGTTATCAGGCATTAGAGGCAGAGGAAGGCTCATTAACAAATGACACAACCTTGCTTTCTGAAAACAAAAACTTGAAGCATTTACTAATGAAGATCAGAGAACAGAGACGTCAGTGAGGATTATACCTCAAAACCAAGAAGACAAAAGCCCTCACAACTGACCACTAAGCAACATCATGATAAATGGAGTACAGAATGAGGTTATCAAAGGTTTCAGTTTACTTGGATACACAGTCAACACCCATGAATGTTTCGTCAGGAGAGTAGGTGACATACTGCATTGGGCAAGTCTGCTGTGAAAGATCTTTTGAAAGTGTGCAAAAGAAAAGATGACATTTTGAGGAGTAAGGTGAACCTGGACTCATGCCATGGCATTTTCAATTCCGGACAATGAATAAAGAAGACAGATGCAAAACTGATGCCTCTGAATTCTGGTGTTAATGAAGAATATTGGCTGTATTATGGACTGTCAGAATAAACAAATTTGTTTTGAAAGAAGTACAGTCAGAATCCTTGGACAGATGGCAAAACTTCCTTCATGTATTTTGGATGTGTTAGCAATGGGAATCAATCCTTGGATAAAGACAGCGTGCTTGGTGAAGTAGAGGATCAGCCAAAAAGAAAAAAAAGGAAGACCCTCAATGAGATGGATTGACATAATGGGGTCAAACAAAATATTCCCTGTGGATGGTGCAGTACTGGACAGTATTCCATTCTGTTGTACACAGGGTCAGTATGAGTGGTAACCAACTCCATAGCACCTAACAACAGCCTACATGGGTCGATCAAAAAGCTATTGTTACTAGGGTTTCAGTTTATGCGTGGACAGCTTTATTCCAAACAAAATATGTTTTAACACTTCTCTGATCCGTGGATGGCTGCATACACATTCTCTCAGAAATATACTTGTCTTAGTGTTACTAGAGTGTCTTTAAAAAAAGGACATTTTGTGAGTCATGGGGGGGGGCAATTTTTTTATTTTTTGAGGTCAGAGCTAATACAATTTCTTTTTTATTTAAAAAAAAAACTTATGTGGACATCTCAAATCATTAAAGCTTTGCAACAAGTGTATGGGAATGATGCCCCACAAAAACAATCCATTTTATGTTGATCAGAAGCATTTTAAGGATGGTCAGAAAGACCTTAAAGGTGAGCCAAAAGAGGAAGGACTATCAACCATAATAAATAAAGAAGTGGAAGTCTAGAAACTGGTATCAGAAGACCCTACAATTACCATTGCTAAGACAGCTACTGAAGTTAGAATCTCAACTGGTTCAGTATTTCACAGTAGGTGAACATTTTGGCCTCAGAAATATTTCAGATCAGAGAACTGATCTTTCCATTAGTCTTTTAAGCATTTTCTAAGGTAATGTAGACCACTGTATGGAATAATAACCACATAGTCTTGGATTTATTCATATGATTCAGAGAGAAAGGTCCAATCAAAGCAGTGGCTTCTAAGGGAATCTGCTTGGCCCGAAAAAGTAATGGCAAAAAGGACGCTTAAGAGGGTCATGCCAACAGTTAATTCTGATTTCAAAGGGATAATGTTGATACATTTTATTAGAAAATACATGAAGATCATGAGACTGAACAAAAAGGAATTTTAAGAAAACTGAAAATTTCATTAATGACAAAAAGGCTAGGCAAGTTATACAGAAAAATATTTCTGATCACAATAATGCAACTGGTCACTTTTCAACAAGTTAGGACTGTCCTGAGAAATTTTACTGGTAAACCAATAAACGTATAAACTCTACAGGCCTGATCTTATCCTTTAAGATTTCATTTTTACCCAAATTATAAAAAAAAAAAAAAAATTAAAGGAACACAATTTGAGTTCCTCAAGGAAGTCAAACCTGCCATTTTAAAGTGGTGTCAATCAAAGGTTGTAGAAATACTTGGGAAGGGTTAAAGAAACAGAACACTGTATTCATAAGTATATAGACATAGATAGAGGATATGTGAAAAACCAAGAGCTTCATATTTTGATTTTTTTGTTTAATAAAGGTTTCTATGCCTTTGTAGAGATATTCTGATTTTAACTTATCCTTGTACTATGTTCTATGAGAGGGATATACAATGGATTGTTAGCTTACAGAGTGCTTTTTTCTGTAAGCTAACACTGGGAGATGGCTATCAGTTTAAAAGTAAAATGGTAAGTAAGGATTACAACTGTTGTTATTGTTTGGTGCTGATGACTTGGTTCTTACTCACAGCAACGTTATGTACACAACAAAATATTGCTCAATCCTGCACCATCCTCACAATTGTTGTTAATCTTGAGCCCATTGCTGCCAATCCATCTCAACAGGGGTCTCCCTCTTTTGTGCTGACCTTCCAATTTACCAAGAATGATGCCCATCTCCTGAGACAGGTCATTCCTATAATATGAAAAGTATGCAAGACAAAATCTCACCATCCTTGTATCTAAGGACCATTCTGGCTGTACTCCTTCCAACTTCTTGTAGCAAGCAGTCCATGTTATGTTTAATATTCTTCACCAACACCAAAAAAGAAATGCATCAATTCTTCTGTGGTCTACTTATACATGCTGTCCAACTTATACATGCATATGAACCTACAGAAACACTAAGACTTATGTCAAGCACACCTTAGTCCTCAAACTGACATCTAGGCCTGTGAACACTTTAACAGTCTTGTGAAGCAGATTTACCTAATGACTGTTGACAATGGATACAAGCAAAATGAAGTCTTTGATAACTTGAACCTTTTCTTCACTTATCATGATGTTATTTATTGGTACAGTGATGAAGATTTTTCTTTTCTTTATAGTGAGGTACAATGAATATTAAAGGTTGTGGTCTTTCATCTGGATCAAAGACAGTGTTATGAAATTGAAGAATTCAACCAATGTCTTCAGTTTGAAATTGATCAAGTATGCAACCAAGATGTATTGATAATTACTGGTTATTGGAATAGAAAGATTGGAAATATAGAGGAAGCGTCAGTAGTTGAAAAATACGGCCTTGTTGACAGAAATGATGACAGAAAACACAGAATAAAATTTTGCCAGATCAAAGACTAACTGATGTCAAATACTTTTTTTAAAAAATGTAGAAGGTTGCTATATACATGAACCTCATCAGACAGACTACACATGAATCAAACTGTCTCCATCTGTCGGAAGAGATGATGGTAAAGATCAATATCATCAGTCAAAGCACATCCACGGGCCAACTATTAAATGAATCATCAATTGCTCATATATAAATTCAGAATTAAGCTGAAGAAAATTAAAACAAACCCATGAGAACCTAAATTTCACCTTAAACATGTTGTTGTTAGGTGCCATCGAGTCGGTACTGAGCCATAGCGACCTTATGCACAGCAGAATGAAACACTGCCCGATCCTGGGCCAAACTCACTAGTGTTGCCACACTTGAGCCCATCGATACTGCCACTTGGCCAATCCATCTCATTGGGGTCTTCCTCTTTTTCTATGACCCTCCAGATTACCAAACATGATATCCCTCTCCAGCAACTGATCCCTCCTGACAATATGTCATAAGTATGAGAGACAAA
>NW_006408601.1:12250048-12258507 GCF_000296735.1 Chrysochloris asiatica | reverse complement strand
TCAATTCCTGGTGTCTTGTTCTTTGCCAATTCCTTCAATGTACCTTGGACTTCCTCCCTCAGTATCATTGGCTGCTGATCATATAATATCTTATGAAATGGTTGAACATTAACCATTTGCTTTTGGTACAGTGACTCTGTGTATTCCATCTTCTCTTGATGCTTTCTGCATCATTGAATAATTTGCCTATAGAATCTTTCAATAATGAAAGTCAAGGCTTGAATTTTTTCTTCATTTCCCCCAGCTTGAGAAATGCTGAGCATGTTCTTCCTTTTGGTTTTCTGATTCCAGATATTTGCCCATTGTATTGTAATATTTGGCTTTATCTCCTTAAGCTGATCTCTGAAATTTTCTGTTTAGTTCTTGTACCTCCTCATGAAAAGGTACCCTAAACATATCCAAACTAAATTTAGAGACCGTCCCAAAAACATACTTGATGCATTAGGCACTAATAACCCAAGATCAGAAGAGTTGTGGGATGATATCAAGAACAGAACACAGAAATGAAACAAAGGGTCACTTAAAAGCCAGGAAAGAAAGAAAAGACCAAACTGATGTAACAAGAAACTGAACTTTTTTCCAGTGTAGAAATGCTATAGTAAATGAAATAAGGGAGAAGTGAAAAGTTCTGAACAGAAAAATACAAATGACAGCTTGATAAGACAAAGTCAAATATAATGAAATGTGTAAAGACCTTGAGTTAGAAAACAAAATAATGAACAACATGCTCAGCATTTCTCAAACTGAAAGAATTGACACAAGAAAATTGAAGGCATTACTTGTAATATTGAAGGGCTTCATGGCACATAATGAATGATGCAGAAAACATCAAAACATTATAGAAGGAGTATGCAGAGTCACTGCACCTAAAGGAAATAGTTCAAAAGGTAACATATGATCAAGAGCCATCGATACTGAAGGAAGACATCCAAGTGGCATGGAGAATTTTGGCCAAAAAAAAAAAAAAAGGCTTTAGGAATTGATGGAATACAAATTGAAGTATTTCAATAAACTGATGAAGCATTGCAGGGTTCACTCATCTACATAAAGAAATGTGAAAGAGAGCTACTTCGTCAACTGATTGGAAGAGATCCATATTTGTACCTATTCTAAAGAGAAGTGACCCCATGGAATGTTGGAATCATCTAACAATACCATTAATATCACATGCAAGAAAAATTTTGTTAAGGATCATTTAAAACCTGCTACAAGAGTACATCAATGGAGAATTCCCAGAAACACAATCCAGATTCAGATGAGGACGTGTAATGAGGTTTTTATCATTGCTGATGTCAAATGGATCTTGGTTGAAAGCAGAGAATACCAGAAAGAATTTTACCTGAGCTTTATTGTTTAGGTAAAGGCTTTTAACTGTGTGGATCATTGACAAGTTATGGACAGCATTGTGGAGCATGGCTATTCTGGAACCCTTAATTGTGCTCATCAGGAACCTTTACATAGACCAAAAGGCATTTCTTCGAACAGACCAGGAAATATTGATGGTTTAAAATCAGGTAAGTGTGCCAGAGTTAGAACCTTTCATCATACTTATTCAATCTGTATGCTGTACAATTAATCCTTAAAACCAGATTATATAAAGAAGAATGTGGCATCAGGATTTGAGGAAGACTCATTAACAACCTGAGATATGCAGATGTTTACAGGCTTGCTTACTATAAGTGAAGAAGACATAAAATACTTTCTGATGAAGATTAAAGACCTCAGCCTTCAGTATAGATTGTACCTCAATGTAAAAAAAAAAAAAGACAACCATCAAAACTGGACCAATAAATAGCATCATGATAAATGGAGAGAGACTGAAGTTGTCAAAGACTTCATTTTGCTTGGATTCACAATTAACACACATAGAAACAGAAGTCAAGAAAGTAAATAACATATTGTGTTTTTAAAATTTGTGGCACAAGACCTATTTAAAATGTTCAAGAGCAAAGATGTCAGTCTGAGAAGGTACGCCTGACCCAAACCATGGTATTTTCCATAGTCTCTCAAGCATGTGAAAGTTGGGCAATAAGTAAGAAAAGCCATAAAAGAATTGTTGCATTAAAGGTATGGCATTGGAGAATAATATTAAAAGTACCAAGGAGAGCCAAAAGAGTATACACATCTGTGTTGGAAAAAGTACAGCCAGAATGCTCCTTAGGATCCAGGATGATGAGACTTCATCTCTCACACTTCAAGCTTATCATCATGAGGAACAAGTCCCTGTAGAAGGACATTATGATTGGTAAAGTGTGGTTGTTAGTAAGTGCCGTTGAGTTGGTTCTGACCCATAGTGACCCTGTACAGGGTTTCTGAGGCTGTAAATCTTTACGGGAGCAGAAAGCCTCATCTTTCTCCCGCGGAGAGGCTGGTAGTTTCAAACTGCTGACCTTGCGGTTCGCAGCCCGATTCATAACCACTACACTGCCAGAGCTCCTTTGGTAAAGTGCAGGGCTAGCAAAAAAGAGGAAGGCACCCAATGAGATGGATTGGTCCAGCAGCAGAGGATGAGGCAGGACAGAGCAGTGTTTTGTTCTATTGGCCATAGGATTGTTGTAATTAGGAACCAACTTGATTGATGACACCTAACAACAACAACAGGTTATTGATGACATAAGAAATAACAGGTGCCAAAGTTCAGAAGAAAACAAACTCCCATTATGCAAATTCTGTGCACAAATATGTTAACAAACAAAAAAGCTGCCCTCAAATCAATCCCAACTCACGGCAACCCATGTGGGTCACAGAACTTAGATATATAGAATTGTCAATGCCCAAACTTAACTTCTTTGAAATCTCTGTATGGCCTCAAATTTCCAACCTTCGAGTTGGCAGTGAATCATGTTATGCACTAGTTGAATCTATGAAGTCTATGCATTGATGTTCTTTTATGCAAATTGGGAAAATAAACCAATGCCAATAGCAGAGCTCTCATTGAACTCCTGGAGAACAGGAATTGACCTGCTGTTCCTGGGTCATCCTTGATGTCAGATTTCCAGTTCTCTTTGGCTCTTTGGATCTAACTAAAGCCTCTGAGAATCTAGCCTGACAACACTCCTTAGAACAAACAAAGATCTCTAGTTCCAGTGTATCCAGGATTCCCAAACAGCAAGTTTACCAATATCAAAATCCTCCTTATTTACATGGACATTTTAACTTCTCAAATTTACTTTCTCGTTGGGGACTTTAGACCCAGAGAGGGAAAGGGGCTGTGTGCTGATAACCGGGAGGCAGGCTTGCAGTATATACCCTTTGGTTGATTGATGATGCATGGAAGGGATTGTAACCATAGTAATGAAATGCTATACTATAGGATAAATGTAAAACTAGTGTTCTCCCATGTAAACTATCAAATAATTCACAATAAAACATTTTTAAAAATTTACTTTCTCCTTTAAACAAAAGAAAGAATATATAAAGATATTAGGGTATTTATAGTTTCCTTGGAAATGATCCTTGGTAGTATAGTGCTTAAAGCACTAAATGATAACCAAAATATTAGTGGTTTGAATTTACCAGACATTCTGAGGGTTTCTCCCTCAGAATGGCTGGTATATTCTGTGACAGTATGCCTCTGTGAGATTATTGCTTTGGAAACCCTGGGGGGTTGGGGTTCCCTCTCTGTCCCACAGGGTCACTGTGAATTGGAATCAACTCAATGTTAACAGGTTTTTTCATGTTTACTTCTTCTGAGTATTCCTTCTCATTTACTTTATTTAGCACAATGCTCCACTCAGGAATCACCATCAGTATACTTTTCAATAAAAGCAGGCTCAGAGTGACCCACTAAGCCAACTACTAGAGTTCTGAGATGAACACATGTCATTCTGTGCAGGGAAATTATTTTCTCCCTTCAATTAAACTTAATGGTGTGGTCCCTGATGGCACCACCATTGTCTAGGAGTTCCTTTATATCTGAAAAAGGGGAAGAAATTAAAAAAGAATATTTACACAGCGATAACTATGTGTTAGGCACATTGTCCACATACTTCATTTATTTTTTTTAAAGCTCACAATAAGCTTAAAGAAGCTCAGAGAAGTTAAATGACTTTCCTAAACTGGATGAAGTTGACAATATGTAATGCATTTGAAATGGAAGCTTGACATTCAAAGGACTCTGGTCCTTCATCAATGATTCCCAGCCAAAAATACCTTAATGTATCAGGAAGAACTTTACAATACTCAAAATACTTCAAACCAAAAAAATTACAAGCTACATAACACTCTGTGTAGTAGAAATGGCCCAATTAAATAATATTAGGTCATGCAATGTCGTAAAGGGTTGGAACTTATTGCATTCAGTATTATTCATTCTCTGCATCCGTGTGTTACTTTTTTCTTTTAACTCCCCAGGCTACTTCCCCTTCTGCCAACACCTCTACTCCTAGAGAGCAGCATGAAGCTAAGTGTCTGCAGGAACGCTCATAATGCTTCCTTTCTTGAGATCTGTAAATGATGTTTACAACTTCTAGACGCCTTAATGACAAATGGTGGTACACCATTTTACAATTATCCATGAAACAAACCATTCAAAGGACTTGAAGAACAAACACATCTGTTTCTGAATTCTAAGACCTTCTGTTACTGGCAAGTGGACAAAAACACCCACTGCTTTCAAATCCAGCTCCTAAGAGCCAAATGAAGTATGTCCACAAGAAAGACTCTTCTGGATGAAAGGCTGTGTCTGGCTCTGATCTGTAGGATTAAAATTCCTTAGGCCTCCAGAGAGGATGCATACACATGCATACATACACGAGTTTACAGCTAATTCATTATCTTTCCAGCTGCCTTTTTTCAGAGGCTAACAAGACCCCAAATTCCTCAATTATTTAGAGAACATTAGACCTTTCACTAACCATTGAGGATTTGCCTTCATGTGAACCTAAGGTATTCAAAAGATTGCCCTGCACAATGATCTGGCTATATGATTTTATTTCATTCACTTCCGACCAAACTACATGGCTACACAAAAGCATTTCTGGAGACCCTTGGACTCCCTAAAATTCTACTGGACAAGAGCATGTACAAGACTGGTCTTTCCTTTTTTCTTTCAACAATTCAAATTTGAGATATTTAGTACACTCTCAGCACCCCCACCTACTGGTTAAACACATAGATCTTCCTTGGTTGTTGTTGTTAAATGCAATCGAGTCGGTTCCGACCCATAGCAACCCTGTACAGGGTTTCCGAGGGTGTAAATCTTTACGGGACTAGAAAGCCTCATCTTTCTCCCGTGGAGCGGCTGATAGTTTCGAACTGCTGACCTTAAGGTTTGCAGCCTGATTCGTAACCACTACACTCATTAATGCACATTTGTGTGTGTGTGTGTACTTTGAAGGGCAAACAGAGTAAGAAGGGAATAAGAATTCAGCCTCATGAACAAAGCTACTGTTCAACTTCTTATATTTATTCTATGCGAGCCAATGGATTCTAATGCACCTAGAATTATCTGTTGCTTATCTAACAAAATCGAAAAGAGCCAACTATGAAATCAGAAGGTCTTCCGTTAAATCCAGACTCCCCAACACACTGATGTCAAGTCAACTCCAATTCATAGTGACCCCATTGGATGGAGTAGAACTGCCCCACTGGATTTCCAAGGCTGGGATTCTTTACTGAAGCTGTCACATCTTTCTGCCATGAAGCAGTTAATGTGTTCAAATCACTGACCCTTTGGTTAGCAGCAGAATGCTTTAACCAATGCATAAGCAGGACGCTATAATCCTGATTCCATTGTTGTAGTTCTTGTTGTTAAGGTCCATCAAGTCAGTTCCAAACCATAGTGACACTGTATGGGGTTTCCAAGGGTTTGCAGTCCAGTGCTTATCCTGCAAGCACCACACCAGTTTCTCCTGACTCTACTATTAAATATGCCATCTTAGAAAAATTATTTACCCTGTACATCCGCATCTAAAATGACAGTAGCAATGGCTGACACTTTTCTATAGAGTTTCCCCTCTGTACTATTTTGCTACTTCTTGAAATTGCTAAACATTTACAATCTGTTTTAGTACAGTGACTCTGTGTACACGTTCCATCTTCTTTTGATGATATCTCCATCATTCACTATTTTGTCAATGGAGTCCTTCAATATTTAAAGCTGAGGTTTCAATTTTGTCTTCAGTTCCTTCATCTTGAGAAATACAGAGTACGTTCTTCCCTTGTGGTTTTCTAACTCCAGGTCTTTGCATATTTCAATAAAACACTTGACCTGGTTCCCTGGAGCTACCCCTGGAAATTTTCTGTTTAACTCTTAGACTTCCTCATTTATTTCATTAACTTTAGTATTTCTACTCTGGAGATCAAATTTCAGAGTTTATTCTGATATCCATATTGGCCTTTCTTTCTTTCCTGTCTTTTAAATGACCTTTTGCTTTCTTCCTGCATCATAACTTTTAAGTCATCACTCAGCTTTCTGATCTTTGCACATTAGTATCTAAACTATTTAATCTGTTCTTGAGATGATCTGTAAATTTGGCTGGGGTATGTTCAAGTGCATCTTTTGCCTCCTGTGGACTTTTCATTTTCTTCATGTCAGCCCAAACTTGTATATGATATGATCAATTAAATATTTGTTCCATAGTCTGGTCCTGATCTTGTTATAACTGATGATACTTAGCTTTTCTATGGTCTCTTCTCACAAATGTAGTCAATTTGATTCTATATATTCCTTCTGATGGGCTACACAGAAGTCAAATTGAATACATCTGCAGAAAGAGACGATCAAAAAGTTCTATATCATCAGTCAAATCAAGGCCAGGGGCAGACTGTGGAACAGACCATCAATTGCTCCTATGCAAATTCAAACTGAAGCTGAAGAAAATGAAAACAAGTCCATGAGAGCCAAAATATGACCTTGAATATATCTCATATGAGTTTAGAAATCATCTGAAGAACAGAATTGATGAATTAGACACTAATGACTAAAGACCAGAAGAGCTGTGGGATGACATCAAGAACATCATACAGGAAGAAAGCAAAAAGTCATTAAGAAGAGACAAGAAAGAAGGAAAAGGTCAAAATGGATGTCAGAAAAGATAGTGAAACATGTTCTCAAGCATGGAGATGCTAAAACAAATAGAAGAAATGAGGAGGTACAAGACCTGAACAAAAAATTTCAAATGGCAGCTTGAGAAGACAAAGTCAAATATTACAACAAAATGTGCAAAGATCTGCAATCAGAAAACCAAAAGGGAAGAACATGCTCAACATTTCTCAAGCTAGGGGAACTGAAGAAACAATTCAAGCCTTGACTTTCGTTATTGAAGGAGTCTCTGGGCAAATTACTGAATGATGCAGAAAGCATCAAAAGAAGACGGAATGAATACACAGAATTGCTGTGCCATAAGGAAATGGTTGATGTTGAATCATTTCAAGAGGTATCATATGGTTAAGAGCCAATGATACTGAAGGAAGAAGTCCAAGGTGCATTAAAGAATTGGCATAAAAAACAAGGCACAAGGAATTGATGGAATAAAAATAGAAATCTGTCAAGAAAGTGAGGCAGCACAGAAGGCATTCACTAATCTATGCCAAGAAATTTGGTAGACAACTACCTGGCTGACTGATTGAAAGAGATCCGTATTTGTGCCCATTCCAAAGAGAGGTGACCCAATGGAATGCAGAAATCATTGGACAATATCTTTGACATCACATGTGAGTAAAGTTTTATGAGGGTAATACAGAAACGGCTGCAAGTATACATTGACAGAGAACTTCTAGATATTCAAGTTGGATTCAGAAGAGAATGTGGAATGAGGGTTATCATTGCTGATGTCTGAAGGATCTTGGATGAAAGCAGAGAATACCAGAAGATATTTACCTGTGCTTTATTGACTACTCAAAGACTTTCGATTGTGTGGATCATGACAAGCTATGGACAACATTGCAAAGTATGAGTATTCCTGAACTTAAATTGTGCTCATGAGGAATCTGTACGTGGACCAAAAGGCAGTTGTTGGAACAGAATATGGTAACACTGAATGGTTTAAAATTAAGAAATGTGTTTCACAGGGTTGTATTCTTTCACCATACTTATTCAACTTGTATGCTGAGCAAATAGTCCGAGAAGCTAGCTTATATTAAGAAAAACATGGCATCAGGATTGGAGGAAGACTCATTAACAACCTGCACTATGCACATGATACAACATTACTTGCTGAAAGTGAAGAGGGCTTAAAACATTTACTGATGAAGAGCAAAGAAAACAGCCTTAGGTATGGATTACATCACAATGTAAAGAAAACAAAAATCCTCATCACTGGACCAATAAACAACATTCTTATCAATGGAGAAAAGATTAAAGTTGTCAAGAATTTCATTCTTCTTGGATCAACTATCAACACTCACGGAAGCAGCAGTCAAGAGATCAAACGTATTGTGTTAGGCAAATCTACTGCAGAAGATCTTTTTAAACTGTTGAAGAGCAAAGATGTCAGCTTGAGGACTAAGGTGCGCCT
>NW_006408601.1:12231556-12247808 GCF_000296735.1 Chrysochloris asiatica | reverse complement strand
ATGTTTGGTAAAGTGGAGGGTTAGTGAACAAGAGGAATACCCTCAACAAGGTGGATAGACACAGTGGCAGGAGTTCTGGGCTCACGTGGAACCATTGAGAGGATGGCACTGGACCAGGCAGTGTTTCGGTCTGTTGTGCACAGGGTCACTATTAGTTGAAGC
Organism: Chrysochloris asiatica; assembly: GCF_000296735.1. Classification (NCBI taxonomy): domain Eukaryota; kingdom Metazoa; phylum Chordata; class Mammalia; order Afrosoricida; family Chrysochloridae; genus Chrysochloris; species Chrysochloris asiatica. The sequence goes on along the minus strand of NW_006408601.1, from coordinate 12,247,646 downwards.
TGACTCCATGGCACCTAACATGAACAACAACAATGTACTATTTTGTACCTTTTACATGCTTTCAACAAACTTTGACTCCATTTCAGATTATAAAATTATAGAACTCTATCTTATTCACAGCTTATACCAAACCATTGCTCTCCCAAGCATTTTTTATTTGCCTCAAGTTAGTTTCCAGACCCCTTTGTGAATACATTTTTCCTCAATGGAGAGCTAATCATCTCCCTGTCAAATTCATTTGTCACTTTTCCCCTTGGTCAAAGACAATTCTGATTATCTTCCTCTGAGCATGGTGAACTGTCTCCCCCCACCGTAAAGAGTCAAACTCAGCAAAGCAAGCCTTACTCTAATTAGACACAGATTGTTTCAACTCTTTCTGGGCCAGGGACAGTAAACAATACACAAAGATGTCTGCAAATGTAACAGATTTCAACTCTCCCAGGAAGTCAGTCTCTAAAGACAGGTGACTTAATGTGCTGTCTATATATCTCCCTTGATCATTTACTTTCCTTGTACCTCTTAGCAACTTTCACATTAAAAAAATCAAAAAAACCTATGATTTTGTCACAACTTCACCATTCAGATTTAAAAGTCAATCAACAGAAATAGCAAAGTAATAATCATGAAAACTATTACCTTTACTAAGTAAGTTCTTAAATTTAATGAACTCTACTGAGAATAAAGGACAAGTCAAGGGAATTAGCATGGTGTCTGGTAACTTGAGGAAACTTCAATTTCCATACTTCGGACATATTTACCAGGAAAGCACAAATACTAGAAAAGGTTATCATGTTTGAGAAGTGGAGGGTCAGAGAAAAGGAAGGAAACCTTTCATGAGATGGATTAACATGGTTGTTGCAACAATGGGCTCAGATATATAAATGATGGTGAAGATGGTAGAGAACTGGGCAATGATTTGTTCTACCATAGACAAGGTCATCGTAGGTTACAGCCAACACCATGGTAACTAGCAACATCATTATGTATCACACAGTCTCAAGTCCTATTTCATAAGAAATAATAAACTCCAAGAGGACAGGAACTTTGCTTAATCCACTATTGTATACTCAATGTCTAAAACACTGTTGGGTACATAGCTGTTCTCGATATGTTTATGGGGAGTGACTAAATGACTTAATTGTTGTGGAGCTCCATCAAGTCGGTTCTGATGCACAGGGACCACATATAGGGTTTCTGTCAGAGTAAAGGCTGAAATAGTAATTAAAGAAGGAGGCAGAGACAGACACAGTGGTTCAACAAGAAGGAAAGGTTTACTGGAAGAAACCTGGGAGGAGGCCCTGACCAGAGTCAAAGGCCCCCTTTCCCACACACGTTAGGTACTTTTATTCTGTAGTGTGGTGGGGTGTGAGGGGTTGTCTTGGATACGTTGCCTAGCAGTACTGATGCGGTATCTGAGCAGATAGGGTGATTGCTTTCTTTTGGGGGACCATGAAACTTAACAACATAAGAGCTTGGGAAATGGAAACTTATGTTGTAACAGCCTAAGAGCTTTCTCTCAGTTTCCAAGGAGCAACTGGTGAGTTTGAACCACCAACCCTGTGGTTCAAACCAACCTTGTGGTCAGAGCTTTATTCCACAGCACCACACCAGGACTCCAATTGAATGATGCTGTTGTTGTGGTTGTTATTAAGTGCCGTTGAGTTGGATCCAACCCATGGCAACCCTGTATATGGTTTCCAAGGAGCAGATGGCAAATTTTAACAGCTGACCTTGCAGGTAAAACTGACTTTGCAGTCCAGTGCATTAACTCACAGTGCCACACCAAGATTCCACCAACTAAATGATACCAGCCTTCATTTTACACACCAGAGAGCTGATTAATACAAACAGACAAAAATGATCTTGCTCACAATCTACTGCCATGAAGTCTATTCCATCTTTCAGCTCATTGTTGCAGCCATCTATGAGACAAAGAATTGCTCCTGAAGGTTTCTGCAACTTTAATTCTTTACAGAAGCAGATGACTTTATCTTTCTCATACAGACGCTTGGTGTGTTTGAATTTCTGACCTTGCAGTTAGCAAGCAACATTTCAGGAGCTCTGGTGGCACACTGAGTTAAGTCACTCAAAGCACCCATTTAAAAACAAAAACACATGCCGTCCCACCAAGTTGATTTGAACTTAAAGCAACCAATTATGTCAGAGAATAGAACTTTCACATAGGGTTTCCAAGACTATTATCATTACAGAAGCAGACGGCCACATCTGTTTTTCATACAGCAGCTAATGGGTTCAAACAGTCAAAATTTCAGTTAGCAGACAAGTGTTTAACCAGTGTACCATTTGGTAGACTGGAAACCCTACAGGTAAGAAATTCTAAATCCACAGGCCATAGTTATTTTTACTAAGTTATGTACAGTCAGAAAAAAAAAAAGAAAGAAAAATGGGGGAATACCCAACTACCGATTACATGAATAATGCAAAAGAAGAAAGCAAAACCCTTGTTATAGACAACTGTCAATACAAACTACAAATCATAAGCTGATCAGAGGATGAATGCACTTTCAGAGCTGGCCGTTAAGGTTTACTGACATAGTGATCCAAGTGGCACACTAGCACCTGCATGAAGAGACTTGCAGCTCAAAGTTAGGTGAAGGGGAAAAAGGTCTCATCATTTATCATTCTGAGATCCAATCTGAAAAGTCTTTTGTTTCTTTACATTAAGGACTCCCAAGCAAATGAGCACAAGAGAACCATCAAATTGAGTGAGCTCTTCATTTAAAGGCCAAACAAGGACTCCCACTCTGGAAAAGGTTAACATCCCATAAATGTTATTATTCAAAATCATGAATCAGGGACACTTGGTGAATGTGGGTCACTTCCCCTACAAAAGAAAAATAATGTCTATAAATGGTCCAAGCCATAATAGTATTTTTAGCAAAAAAACTAAATGAGATGTGAAACCTGTTGTCAACAAGTTGATTGGAATTCAAAGATCCCAAAGTATAGAACAGAACTGTTTCAGAGGGTTTCCAAGGATGCAATCTTTATGAAATTAGACTGCCAGGCATTTCTTCCCTGGTGGGTTCAAACTGATGACCTTTCCATAAGTAGCCAAGCAGTTAACACTGTGCCTCTAGAGCTCCTTGTATTTTGAAAAATACGGGACAGATAAGTGATCTTGTAAGATTAATAGTCTGATTTTTTATAACTTTTATTTTCTCTTTTCCTCTTTATCACATAGAGTATCAAAACATTTCATCTAAAAGCAATTATTCATTTGAATGGGACGAAGGCATTTTTCTCCAGATTTACTGCAAAAAACCTTTTGCCCAGTTTTATAAGAACTGAAAGTGTATTCAGAGTTAAAATGAACAAGGTCCTATAAGAATTATCTACTCCACTGTTAACAGCTAGCCCCACATAATACAGCTGGGACTACATTTCTCTTTGAATTCAATACATGCAATCAAATACCAGGTTGCCCAGAAAATAAAAGGGGAATTCATTACCAAGGGTGGTAAAAACAAAATCAATGTTTTGTGTCTTCCTTCCCCCAACTCCTCATCTGGAAACCTATTAATAAGTCTCTAGACATCCTCACTGAATCAGGGTGGAAAATACTTACATAGTGACATGAACAGCATATTAAATTAAGCCAAGGAACAAAATCAGCAACTCATTCTAGCAAATCTAGGATCAGTGCATGCTTGAAAACAGGTGACTTCTGAAATATAAATGCATAAACACTAGGACCATATATATGTTTGGGCTTCCCTAATATACTTCTTTCATGAACCAAGTAGGTGTCAAATTATTTTAAAGATCCCTTTCCAAAGAAAGAGCTCCGTAACATCTCTCCTGGTATCCAGAGTTGTTTAATCCATTATGCTTATGAGCATATAGGCTTTTGAGGAGCCTATATAAACCCTTGAAACCTATACAAAGTCATTTGCTCAAACAACAAAAAGTATACAACCAATATTTATATACTTATGTATCTACAGAATGTACCATTATATCAATTTCACCATTGGTTATATTGTACATTTCCATGTATGTCTTTACATCTGCAAATCATCTACAGGTTAAATTTTCTCAACTATCCTGAGTATGTATAATACTATTAAAACTCAATACTGTCATTCATGAATGAAATGGGTAATTCAGAGCAAATAATTTCAAAAGCAAAATTGTTACACACCTTTACATTTTTATAACAAAAAAAAATAGTACTTAATATGGAATTTGAGAGGGGTTCAGCTTGATGGTGGATTGGGGAGAAGTGCAGTGAGTATCTCCATCACCAATTAACACAGAATACCAGATGAAGTAGGTTCAGGGGAAGGTGCCAGAACTCTGAACCACATATAAAGGCCAGTGGAATTTGTAGCAGAACAAAATTTCTAGGGCTTACAGATCCTCCAGCCTCAGTGGTGCCTGGAGTGGCCATCTTGGGTGAGACGGAGCAGAGGAAGGATCAGAGCCTCCATAGACTGACACCTGACCAATCCACAGAGATTAAGGTATGATATTCTTTTTTTTTTTTTTTATCTGTGCACCTCCATTCTGGTGACTAGAGAGGATGCCTGAGCAAGTGAATACCCCCACCTCCCCAGAAGGTTCTACTATCTATGTGCACAGATCTGCTCAAAATTTAAAGGAACAGTTTTCATTAAAAACCAAACAACAGTGTAAAATGGCCACAGACAGCGCTGAACTTTATCACTAGGAAGAAGGCCTGAACGGGGGTTGTGCAGTGAGAGAAGGAAAGACTAAAAAGGAAACAGGACAAAAATTAAATCCTGAGTTACGTCATAATGACCAACAGTGGCATATTTAAATTTCTCAGGCGGCCTTTAAAGGCAAGAAGCTGAGAGAGGGACGTTAAATTAATACCCATATTTGGGTATAGAATTGTTTTTCTCTCTTCTCTCTTTTCTGCAATTTTAGACTACAGTATTCAATCTGTCTTTTTTGCTGTTGATGTTTTGTATTTTAGTACCCTCTTTACCTTTAGGATGGTCTTTCTCTCCCTACATTTCCCAAGAAGAGACAGCAATTGTGTTCTTATAGTCAAGTTGCAATCACACCCTATAAAATCCCACCATCCAGGCAAACACCAATACCAGCTGCCATATACCAGGTAGGCAGCCAACACCTATGATAGTTACCCTGAGTTGAATAATAAGAAGAGTTAAAAAGGAATCCTATCTCCTGATCATATCTACCTGGAGGCAATCAGAAAGCATAATAAAATACCAAAACATGCACTCATACAAGGACTCTCGCTCCATGATTTCAAATTTTACTACATGGCTACAATGGTCAAAACAGTCTGGCAGTGGTACAATGAAAGATACATAGATAAATGAAACAGAATTGAGAATCAAGAAATTAACCCATCCACATACAGCCAACTGATCATTGACAAAGAGTCAAAGTACACTGATTGGGGAAGACATAGTCTCTTCAACAGATAATGCTAGCAGAATTGGAAATTGATAAGCAAAAGACCTTTATCTCATGCCATATACAAAAACCAACTCAGCATGGATTAAAGTCCTAACTGTGAATCCCAGAATTACAAAGGTTATCAATGAAAAAATAGGGACAAATTCAAGGGCTCCAATGGAGGTCACACACAGACTACCAAACACTGCAAAAATTACAGAAACAAAAGAAGACAAAACAGATGATTGGGACATTCTAAAAATTAGAAACTTATGAGCATCAAAGGATTTCACCAAAATTGTAAAAGGAGCCCACAGAATGGGAAAAAAATCTTTTGTAATGACATGTCAGACAGGGATTAATTTCTATAATCTATAAGAAGCTATAACCTTCTACAAATAAAGACAAAAAAAAAATTAAATGGGCACAGGACATGAACAGACACTTCACCAAGAAATAGTCGGTAAGCCAACAAATATGTGAAGAAATGTTCATGATAATTATCCATTAGCAAATCAAAACAATAATGAGATATCATCTCACACCAGCAATTAAATCGAAGTTCCATAAGGCAGAGGACAATAAATGCTGGCTAGGATGTGGAGAGACTGAGACCCTCCTACACTACTGGTGGAAATGCAAAATAGTCCAACCACTCTGGAAAAAAGCATGGTGCTTCCTCAGAAAGTTGGAAATAGAAATATCGTATGATCAAGCAATTCCTCTGCTTGGTATATATCCACAAGAAATATGAGCCATAACACTAGTAGGTAAATGCACACCAATGTTCATAGCAACACTATCACAGTAGCAAAAATATGGAGAGAGCTTAATTGCCCATCAATGGAAGAATAGATAAATACACTTTGGCACATACAATGGAATATTATGCTACCTTGACGAATAACAAGGAAGCTGCAAGCCACCGCATAACATGGATGAAACTTGAGGACCTTATGCTGAGTGAAATTAGTCAGTCACAAAAGGACAAATATTGCATAAGACCATATTGTAAAAGCTTAAGAAAAGATACCCATACAAAAAGGGGAGAAAAATTCTTTGATGGTTAATGGTGGGGCTGGGATATGGGATTTGGGGGAGGTTGAGGGAGGAGACGGTAGAGCACAAGATAGGGGGCAAGCACATCATAGTTCGAGTGTTGAGGAGGGCAATACACAAGAAGGGAGAGGGAGTGGAAGAACACGGTAGATAGGGGAACACTAAGACAGTTTTGCATGAGCTAAATGGGATGGATGTAAAGAGTGATGCATATTCAAACTTGGAACAACAGGGTTCTGTGATACAGGGACCGAGCTATAGTCTTAAGAGGGGAAATAATACTAAGATGCTTAACTGTCTTATGAATATTGGTTTCCCTTGCCTACTATTATAAAAAAGACACTTGAGTGGGATAGAAAGGAATGTCAGGAAACATGATTACAGAAAGCTTTTAAGCCCATCTTCAGCCTAACTGACAGGAATACCTAAAAGGGGTTCTACAACTTACCCAGTGAAATAGGCCACTTGTGGAACCTTTGCAGTGTATAGGACCTTAGGTGGAATCCTGAGGCCCATCCAGAAACTTCTGAGGTGGGACATTTCCACAAGAAAGCACAAGCAGACCAGTCTGGAACAGCTAGAGTAAAAGAAGATACATCTTCCAAGAAAGATCATCAGGAAAAAAACAAAACAAAAATGGCAGTATGATTGGCTACTACCAGAATATGCAAGATGTTCACCGGGAAGTCATTAAGACAAACAATCAAGTTCCTTCAGGACAAACTCTCCTCTAACACTAAAACTCAAAGGGAACACATGAGCAGGCATGTAAGCTTTCTAGCAACCACATTGGTCTACTAGTGAGTGGAAGGGAGGGAAAGGCAGAAATGAAGAAATGGGCTGAGTTCAACCATGTTCCATAGACTCCCATTTACATGGAGATAAGAGAGAGAAGAGGAAGGGCTGGTTGGTCCTAAGTGTGGTGAGACCAGTGCTCACCTGAGCCCATGGGCAAGGACATAACCTCAGAGGGCTAGAGCTGAGAATGAAGCATCCAGCTGATATGAAATTAAGGGAGATGCAAAAGAACATCCAAACTTGCATATAGTACCCATTTGACCTAGCCTCAACGGCTTCATAATCAGAACTCGACTAGAGGAAGTTATAAAAGAAAATTTTTGATAAAGGAAACGAGGGTAAACTGCTACAATTTGATGAACTTGACCTATACTCACGGAGATAGTAGCTCTAAATAACAACAGAGAGGGAAGGAGTCTTCACATCAAGTATCAATGCTATCCCCTTTTGTATGCAGGGTAAATAGGGACTGGCAACTTAAGACACTGACTACCTAAAATGAGGGGGCAATAAAGGCACTTTAAATGGGCCCCAAGTGTTCACTTTTTCCCTCTCCCCATAATACCCCTCTTCCACAAAGCTTCCAGAAGTATATTTGTAAAATATAATCACACTCAGGATTCTGTTCTGCTTATACTCTGGATTGGATTTCCTTTGACCTTAGAATGAAATGAAAACTTCTTAACTAATGCCCAATCTCAGCTTGTACCACTCTACTACTCACTCTAATTTCTGAGATGGGCTGTACCTTCAAAGCACATGAAGTTTCCAACTACTTCTCATTATCACGGTGCTACCACCCTGGTTTTTATTACTCTCATTACATGCCTGAGTAAAGTAAATGGCCTCAAAAGAGATGTCTCTTCTATAATAGCCAATTTTCACCACAGCAACCAGTTGTTGTTAGGTGCCACCTAGTAGGCTCCCATTCATAGTAACCCTATGCAAAACAAAAGGAGACACTGTCTGGTTTTACATCATTCTCATAATTTTTGTTGTGTTTCGGTTCATTATTGTTGCAACTGTGTGCATCCATTTAATTGTGATCCTCCCCTTTTTTCTGTCCTCTACTTTACCAAGTGCAATGTCTTTTCTAAAAGCTTTTCACTCCTGACAACAAGTCTAAATTATGTCAATTCTAAGGAACATTCTGGCTGGACTTTTTTCTACATAGATTTGTTTATTCTTCTGGCAGTCCATGGTCCATTCAATAACCTTCTAAAACGCAGAGTCTTTTAGACTTCCTTATTCATTATCCAATTTTCATCTGCATATGAAGCCACTGAAATGGCTTGGGGTTTGGGTGAGGTGACTAAGATGTCTTCAAAGCAACATCTTTGATCTTTAAAACTTCTAGAGAGGACATTTTCAGAGACTTGCCTAATGTAGTATGTCATTTGATTTCTAGACTGCTATTTCCATGAGCACTGACTGTTAAGTGAAGCAAAATAAAGTCCCTAACAAGCTTACTCTTTTCTGTTTATCATTATGTTGTTTATTGGTCCAGTTGTGAGTATTTTAGTTTACTTTTCTCTACATCTTCACATCTATAACCATCGGTATGCAATCCATACTGAAGGCTATAGTCTTTGATCATCTTTCTATTTCAAGTTCTCTTCACTTTCATCAAGCAATGTTGTGTGGTCTACATATTGAAGATATATGATGTCACAGTCTTTGTCACATGATCCAGTTTCATGGATTATCTGCTTACCACACAAATTGAATAAATATACTGAAAGGATAAAACCCTTGCACATAGCTTTCCTTCTTTGAAACCATTCAATATCCCCTTGTTCTGTTTGAATGAATGCCTTTTGGTCTATGTAAAGATTTCTCATGAGCAAAACTAAGTGTTATTGTATTTCTTGCATTGTTATTCCTAGTTTGTTATGATCTACACAGTTGAATGCCTTTGCATTGGCAATAAATAACAGGTAAACTTCTTTCTGGCATTCTCAGCTTTCAGTCAAGATCTATCTGACATCAGCAACAGTATCCCTAGTTCCATATCATCTTCTGAATCTGGCTTGAAGTTCTGGCACTTCCTCTCCAATGTATTGTTGCAACCATTTTGAATGATTTTCAACCAGGTTTACTTGTAGGTGATATTAGTGATAGATAGTTTGATGGTTTCCACAATCCATTGGTTTTCTTTCTTTGAAATGTGGATCTCATTTGATCAGTTTCCCACATAGCTCCAGTGATGTGCCAATTTGTTGAAACATTTCAGATTGTATTCCATCAATATCTGGAGCTTTATTTTCCCCCCAAGGTCTTCAGTGAAGCTTAGACTTCTTCCTACAACATCATCGATTCTTAACTATATGGTAACTCTTGAAATGACTGAACATCAGTTCATTCTTTTTGGTACAGTGACTCTGTGTATGCCTTCCAAACAGTTTAGATGTTTATGCTTCAATTTTTTTTCTATGTTGTTGTTGTTGTTGTTAAGTGCTGTTGAGTCGGTTCTGACCCATAGCAACCCTGTATAGGGTTTCTAAGGAGCATCTGGTGAGCTTGAACTGCCAATCTTCCTTCAATATTGCATGTTGAGGCTTGAATTTTTCTTTCAGTTCTTTCAGTTTGATAAACGCTGAGTGCATTCTTCTCTTTGGGTTTACTAGCTCTAGGTCTCCATACATTTCATTAAAATACTTTACTTTGCTTTCTAAAGCAGCTGTTTCTTTTCATTGTAAATTGCGCTTCAACAACAAATGAAGTTACAGCTTTTCTCCATTTGTGTCATTAAGGTCAAATATACTTTGAAGAGGCATTTCTTTCCCAGTTGTATTTTGAGTACCTTCCATCCTGAGGGACTCATCTTCCAGCAATGCTTCATTTATATTTATATAAGGTTTCCAGTAACTAACTGCAAACATAAGTGACACTAAGCAGCCCTCCCACTGCAATCTCTACTTCTCATCTGAGTTTGTTAATTCACTGTAATGGCCACCAGGACTGAGGCACTATACTCACAGTTACAGGGTTTATTAACAAAGTTAACAGGTTACAATTCAGGAGCAGAAACGCTCAGGGCACAGTTCTTCCATTCAGGACTACATTTCCTCTGCTGTGTCCATAGGCAAGCCTCTCTCTGGCCAGTATTACAAAGCTCTTTTACAGCTACTGATAAACACCCACAGGACACACCACTCCACCATGAACCTCAGCCTGAAAGCACTCAGCTCTAACTCAGTGACTCAGCAAACCTAGGTCTCCCCATTAAACGCCTGAAGGCACCCCAGTCTTCAAGGAAGCCTCCTACCCAAAGTCACTCAGCTTTACTTACGCTTGGCCTGGAATGCCCACTGTTCTGTCTTCGGATGTGACTTCTGGTTCTGCTGCTGCCACTCTGCCACACCTCCAGTGTTACAGTTTGTGTGTTTGGATTGAGGAGGTTCAACATGCAGGGATCTCAGGGTCCACAGGGCACACGCCACTCCTGCCTCTTCTTCTCTGATGATAGTGAGATTCTTCCCCGCCCCTTCCGGCTTCTGAGATGGCTGATTTTATACCAAGATAGAGTTCCAGGTTTTTACACTCACAATTAACTCTGATAACAACCACAACTGAATCACATTATCCTGTCAGAATCCTCCACCACCTTTCGGACCCAAACTTATCAGGACAAAAAAGATGTTTGGTGGGAGTTACAAAGACAATGGATGGAAGAACCGCAGAAAGTAATTCACTGCCCTGTGCTAATTGTTCAGAAGTGGCCCCTCTCTCCTTCTTTCTAGTCTGTCTTAATCTGGAAGCACTGTCAAAACCTGTCCACCACAGGTGACATGGCTGGTATTTAAAATACCAGTGACAGAGTTTCTAGCATCACAACAACACTAAAGCCACTACAGTATGACAAACAGACGAGAGATGGACAGCAACCAGAGTGAATTAAAAAGGAAGTCGGTACATGCCACTCATCTGATCAAAATTCTCCAATGAAGCATCTCACTTCAAAATAAAATCCCCATTCACACAATGTTCTCAAGACCTTGCAAAACCTGCTACCTTTCTGCCTTTGCTTCTCTGCTCCACTGTTACTGATCCTTCTTAATGGTCTGGTCCTTCTTAATGCTCTGGTCGCACTGCTCTGATCCTTCTTAATGGTCATGCCAAGTATACTCTTACACAGACTGGATCCTTGGCAAAAAACATTCTTTTCCAAGATTTGTGCATAGCTGCCTTCCTCTCCTCCTTCATGGTTTTGCTTAAATGTTGCTCTTTTACAGTACCTGTTCTGACTACCATATTCTAAAGCCCAGCCCACTACTGCCATGGCTGCCCCATCACCATTGCAATCTCTATTTTATATTTCTCCCATAGAACCATCTTCTAATAGCCTCTAGAATTTATCCATTTAATAGTGTGAAATTTATTCATTTTTTATTTATTGTAGGTTCTCTTCCTGCTAGAAAATAATTTCCAGTAAGACAAGGCTGTTTCATATTCACAATTATATTCCAAATGCATAGAACAATGGCAGGCAGCTCAACAAACATTAGCTGAGTGAAGAATCAGTCCTTTTTGCTCTTAACATGCTAGACTTTTCACTCCTTCAAACAAATTGAAGATGAGCAGCCTCAGGCTAAATGCTCCTACCCTTGAATCAGAATGGAGCACTAGCCAAAGGGGATCAAATTGAAGAATATGGCTGAGACACTTAGGGTGATGAGGCCTAATTTGTTTGCTACTATTCTAGGCCAGCACTGTCCAAAAGAAATGTAATTTACAATCTCAAAAGTGAGCCACCTAGGCAGTTAAAAAATTTTTGAAAGTGCATTTTTAAAAACAGGTAAATTAATTTTAATTAAGATAAGCACTGGACCACAATTGGTTTGAAGTACAAAGTTGATAGTTCAAACTCACCAACCCATCCTCAGAAACTGTATACAATACAGGGTCACAATAAGCAGAAAGTGGCTCAATGGCCCTTAACAACAATAATATATCCAAAATAATCATCCTAACATGGAATCGACATAAAAAATGTTAATGAGATGTTTGGCTTTTTTAATACTGTCTTTATAAATATAATGTGTATTTTAAAAGAACAGTATATCTAAATTTGAGTAGCTATATTTTAAATGCTATTGGCTGCCATATTGGAGAGTAACGCTCTCTAGACATTAGCAGCTGCCTTTGTGGAGTACAGACTGACCAATCAGTTGTATGAAGAAATGTTATGTAAAAACACAGATAAAGACAAAATACTTTACCCTTAACAATGAAGTCATATTTAGATACATATACATGGAAAGTCAAAGAGCAGAACTTGATAAAGGTTTTAATATTTTGGGGATTCTGTTATGGCACCATAGGATAAGCACTAGACTGTTAACCACAAGGTCAGCTCTTCAAACCCACCAGCCACTCTTCAGACATCCTATACCTATACGGGGTTGCTATGAGTTGGAACTGACTCCCTAACACTTAACAACAATAACATATGATTAATTGAAATATTGAAATGATGTCAGTAGGTACTATTGAGTTATTTCTTACAAATAGTGACCCATGTACTAGTGCCCAGTCATAAACCATCCTCACAATCATCATTAAATTGGAGCTCACTGACATAGTCACTGTGTCAATCCATCTCCTTTATGCTCATCTTCTGTTGTGCAGACTCTATCCTTACTAGGGAGTCCTGGTGTGGTGCTAAGGGTTAATGTGCTAGACTGCAAAGCCATTTGAACTACAAGGTCAGTGGTTCAAGAAAACCAGTGGTTCCTTGGAAACCTTGTACAGGGTCACTATGGGTGGAACCGACTCAAGGGCACTTAACAACAACATCCTTACTAGGAGTCCTGGTGTGGTGCTGCAGGACAATGTTCTGGACTGCAAAATCAGTTTGAACCACAACATCCGTGATTCAAACCCACCAGCCACTCCTCAGAAACCCCATACAGGGTTGCTATGGGTCGGAACTGACTTGACAGCACTTAACAACAACAATCCTTACTAAGCATGGTATCCTTTTCAAGGGATTGCCCTTTCTGATACTATATCCAAAGAATATTAAGATGAAGTCTCAGCAGCCTTGCTTCTAAGGAGCATTCTGACTGCACTTGTCAGATTTGTTCATTCTTCTGGTAGTTCATGGTATGTCCAACATTCTTCAACAAAACTGTAATTCACATGCATTGATTCTTCTTTGGTCTTCTTCATTCATAGCACAGCTTTTCCATATATATGAGGTGATTTAAAACACCTAAATTCTCAAAGTAACATTTACTTTTGAACACTTTAAAAAGATCTTTTGCATCAGATTTGCAACATGCCATCTGATTGCTTGATTGCTGCACTCATGGGCATGGATTGTGGATCTAAGTAAAATGAAATCCTGACAACTTCAATCTCTTCTCTGTTTATCTTGTCATTGCTAACTGGTTCAGGTGTGAGAATTTTTGTTTTCTTGATCTACACTGAAGTCTTTGATCTTCATCAGTCAGTACTAAAACTTCTCACTTTCAGCAAGCAAGTAGTATCATCTGCTTATCACAGGCTGTTAATCAGTCTTCTCCAAACCTGATGCCAAGTTGTTTTTTATATAGTCCAACTTCTCAGATAATTTGCTCAGCATGAAAATTTAGTGAGCATGGTGAATATTCATAATTCTGGTATACACGTTTTCTGATTTACAATCATGCATTAACCTTTGCTCAGTTCAAACAACTGCCTCTGGGTATACAGACAAGTTCCACTTGAACACAATTAAGTATATGGGAATTCTGTACAATGTTATCCATAATTTGTTGCTAGTCACAAAGTTGATGAACTTGTGCAACCATTTTTTAATTACTTTCAGCAAAAATTGACAGGTGTGATATAAATGATATTGTTCAAAAATTTCCACATTCTTTTGGATGATATTTATTTGGGTAAACAACAATATGGATTTCTACAGCAGGTGAATAGGTAGCTGCCTCCTAAATTTCTTGGCACAGACAACTCAGTACTTTCAGCAACCACTTGTTGAGACATCTCAGTTGGTATTCAATTAATTCTTATAACCTTAATTTTTACATTGTGGATTTCATCCTTCTATACCACTGGTTCTTAATCCAATACTACTTCATGAAATAGTTGAACATCAACCAGTTCTCTTTGGTACAATGATGTTTCCTGCATCATTCATTTGTCCGTAGAATTCTTCAATAATGCACCTCAGGATTTTCATTGTTTCTTGAGTTCTTTCAGCTTAAGAAATGTTAAGCATGATGTTCTTTGGTTTCATAACTCAAAGTCTTTGCCCATTTCTTTATAATAGTTTGCTCTGACTTCTCAAGCCACACACTAAAGTCTTTTGCTCAACTCTTATTTTATCATTTCTTCCTCTTAATTTAGCTACTCTATGTTCTAGATCAAATTTCAGAGTCTTTTCTGACATCTATTTTGGACATTTATTTCTTTCCTGTTTTGTTTTTTTTTTAATGACCTTTTGCTATCTTCATGTATGATGTCCTTGATGTTACCTGACAACTCATCTGTTCTTCTATGATTAGTATTCAAGGTATTAAATCTATTCTTGAGATGACATCTAAATTGAGGTGGAATCATACTTTGGCTACCATAGACTTGTTGGGAGATTCAACTTCAACTTGCATATAAAAGTTGATGTTCCATTCTGCAGTTGGCCCCTGACCTTGCTCTGAGTTTTCGCCATAATCTCTTTCCATAGATGTGGTCTATCTGATTCCTGTGTATTACATCTGGTGAAGTCCATGTTTATAGTCACTACTTATGTTGCCGAAAAAAGGAATTTGCAATAAATAAGGTGTTGTTTTTCCACATTCTATCATGCCATCTCCAGCATCATATCTATCTTCAAAGCTTTATTTTCCATCTGCAAATCCTTCTTTGTTTCCTTTTGGGGTACTCTTTAGTATCTGCATTTCAGTCACCAGTAATTATCAATGCATTTGGACTGCATAGTTGATGAATTACAAACTGCAGAAGTTAAACATCTTCAACTTCATCTTTAGTAATAAAAGTTGTTGTATAAATTTGAACAATAGTGGTATTAAGTGGACTTCTATGTAGGCACAGGATTCACAATTTTATGACATAGACAGTATTATTTCCATTCCACAGAAAAGGAAATTGAGAGATAATTAAATGACTATTCAAATTGCTAAGGATAATAGGTGGCATAGTCAAGATTCAAACACAGATCTGCGGGAGTCCAGCATCAAAGCTGTGTTAAGTGAGTATGCAGCTACAAACAGGCCTCCAGGAAAAGGATGGTGACAACATGGCCTTCACAGTAGAAGCAGAAGCAAGGGCAACACAGAGGTCCTATTTACCTAGTTAATATGCCTAACACTATGTGAATCATTAGCATAAACTCTTCTTAACTATCACTGGCTTACTTGGCCCAGGTATATGGGATCTTGAAAACATCATAGACGAACACATTTTCTTCAATTTAATAACACATGAAAATACAAATACTTTATGATCCAGCAATTCCTCTACTTGGTATTTACCCGCAAGAAAAACGAGCCACAACACGAGAAGATATATGCACACCAATGTTTATAGCAGAATTATTTACAATAGCAAAAAGACGGAGACAGCCAAAGTGCCCATCAACTGAAGAATGGATAAACAAATTGTGGTACGTACACACAATGGAATATTAGGCCACACTGAAGAATAACAAGGAAGTGGTAAGCCACCGCATAACATGGATGAACCTTGAGGACATTATGCTAAGTGAAATTAGTCAGTCACAAAAAGAGAAATACTGCATAGGACCACTACTGTAAAAGACTAAGAAAAAGAAATTATACTAAAGGGGGGTAGGAGG
>NW_006408601.1:12223744-12230118 GCF_000296735.1 Chrysochloris asiatica | reverse complement strand
GTTGGAAATGCAAAGGTAGACATTTTGTAGCAAGGAAGGGAGTGATTATTTCTCCAGTCTTGGAGTGGAGGTCTCTGGGACCATCAATGGAGAAGAGCTGAGAGCGGGACCCTACCCAGAGAAGCAGGGATGCCTGAGATGGAGACAGAGATGATGATGTGGAGTGATGAAGCAGCTGGGGACTTTGGATCCAGAGAGGGAGAGGGACTGTGGGCTGAAGAGCACACAGAGGGAAGTGGGAGCAGGGGGAAGTGTAGAGGACAGGTTTCTAGGATATACCCTTTGGTCAGAAGACGATGCATGGAGGGGATTGGAACCATGGCAATGAAACGATATATGATGGAATGAACGTAAAACTAAAGTTCTCTCATGTAAACTATCATATAATTCACAATACAGTATTTATAAAAAAAAAAAAAAAAATTTAAGAACACAGATACAAATTCTGATCCAGCAACAACCGACTCCAGTTAATTCCTCTGACAGCAGTAATGAAGCCCTAAAGGAAAGCAGAGCCATTTATCTACCCCATGTTCTGTCAACCCTTGGGTTCATTAGGACAGAGGGCAGGTAACAATGGTTCTCTAGAGCATTGGAACCCAGTCATACAGTGTTAATTGCTTTCAGACCCTAGTATACATCATCAAACAAGCTCTGACTCTGAAGTGCTAAAGTATCGATTTTTTTTTTTAACTTTGTGAAATAAAAAATGGCATCCAGGTATTTAAGAATTTCCTTTTGGGGTACCCTTTACTATCTGTCAGAACAGGCAAGATTTCTCTAGGATGGTGGTGTTGAGAAAGACTGTTAGATAGGTTGATAACACAAGATGAAAAGCAGACCGGGAAAATCACATTTCCATTCTACAAATCCAGCAAATAGTCATTGAGTATTAACTGTGTGCCACTGTAGATTTTTAAAAATAAGATTTTTATCTGTCTCCTCAGGATGCTCAGAAATTCATAGTGTAGGAGGTGGTAAGGTTAAAAAATCTGACGATCATACAAGGTGAAAAGTATATAAATAGAGATATCTGTGTAGCTTTCTGCTCCTGTAAAGATTTACAGCCTCAGAAACCCTGTACAGGATCGCTATGAGTCTGAACCGACTCCATGGAACATAACAACAACTAAAACACAGGTAGCTTAAAATTTATTATTTTATACAGAGGAGTAACATTTATATTGAGCTTTGAATGTTAAGTAGGCTTCCACGATGCATCATATATCCCACATAGCATTAGGTGCTGAAGATGCACGGGTTGGAAGAAATCCATATTTCTGCTGGTCCAGTGAAAGGTGATCCAACAGAATGTGGAAATTATTGAATAATATCGTTTATATCACACAACCAGAAATGGTCATTGTCATTCTGCACCATAGGTGGTTCTGAGTGGACATTCAATGGAATTAAATTTTCTCCTTGCAGAGAAATAAATCTCATGCTGGAACTTGACAGAAAATACAGTAAGGCATAACAATGAAAGGGTATATGGAAAGACACTAGATTTCAAAAGTCTGTTGACAGCTCCAGAGCTACTCCCTATGATGTTTCAATGTAACACCAAAATCCTCTCAAAACTAGATGATTCATTTCCATAGATGTTCTAGTCCGGTTTGCAGAAACAATCCAATGCTAATATCCTAGTTAATTATGTCAAAGCCAACAAAATAATCACAATTGATTTGTCACTATGAATGAAGAAAAGTAACATTCATTTTAGATCTGTGAGATTACCCTGCCTTTACAGTATAAAATAATAAAAAATAACACGATTAGAGAGTTTTAGCAGTCAGAGGTCTAAGTGTCACCACTGAAGCAAGAAAATATGCCAAAAAGTACCCATCAACCCCACATTCAAAACAAATCTCAACACACAATGCAGGGAACAAGAAATGACAGAGCACGTTTAGTAACAATAACAATTAAACATCAATTTAATTTCAACAAGCTAATCCAAATATTTGCTTAACTTAAGACTTAGACACAATTCCATTTCATTACATCATGTATGTATTTTTGAAGATACCCAAGCTATTTTATAAAAGAAGCTATGAACATATGAAAACAATTTTTAAATAAGCTACAAATATATTTGAGTTTGTTTCTGAATTTTACAATGAACTTAGGAATCTGTATTCCTAAATCAGGGAACTCTATATGACTTTGTAAACTCTATATGACTATGTCTTGTATAGACCTACATCCAATCAATCATTCCTCTAATCCTAAGCCCATTGGCCATCAGTTATCTCTTATGGGAGATATGCATAAGAGGAGTTAACATTGCCTAAGAGGAGTAAATCTTGTACACAGTAATATTGCTTAAACATACCCTGGGGCCTTCTGTAAGGCAGTTTACACTGGCACACAACCCTGTATGCACCACCCTGGGACTCCACAACTGACATACTGTTGTTGTTATTGTTGTTAACTGTCAAGACAATCCCAAGTGTGTAGAGTATAACTGTGACCTTTCAAAAATACATTGCCAGGCATATATTCCTCAGCAGTTTTAGTGAACAAACTTTCTATGTATTTGAGAAGGTTCAAGAAAATGAACACTAGTTTCTCTAAGACATTGAAATGTCTTTGAAAATACTTATTAGAAATGCCTTCTGGAAAACTCAGTAAGGAAGAAGAGTCAATCAATTAAGAAAGAGCGGGGAAGAGAGAGAATAAGGACGAAGGTGAGGGGAAAGGGAATGAAGAAAACTTAACTGAGGATTTGTACGTTGTTGTTGTTGTTGTTAAGTGCTGTCGAATAGGTTTCCACTCATAGTAAGCCTGTATAGGGTTCTTGAGAACTTATAGATCTAGACATTAAGAACAGTACAAAGCTACAGCTGAGGTATAGTTAAGACTTTTCATGTCACTTTAAATCATCAGTACAATGAGGATTATTGAATAAACAGTACTGATACACTTGATCAATTTATTGAGGAAAAAAATAATAAAGCCAAATTCTTAACTCACACCAGATGACAAGGTAAACCATAATTAATTAAACTGCAAAGAGATATAGAAGTTAAATCAATCCTCCAAAGCAGAGTGTCTATCTAATCACAAAAGGAAAGAAAAAGGCACCCATGATGGAATATTTATAGACTTGATATAAAACTTTAACCAATCCAGGAACACCACTAACAAAATTAAGAAACAAATGACACTTTGAAAATAACTGCCCATGTTCAAAAGTTATAAAACTCAATGACGAATACACCACTATGAAAATGAGCAAAGAGTACGAATCACCAATCACCAAAGAAGAACTACAAATGCACAATAAGCAGATTTTACATGTGTAACGTATTAGTATTCAAAATAATGTAAATTAAAACACCAAGGGGAAACTAGACGAATCAGCAAAGACTCAAAAAACCATAGCACCTGAAAGGGCAACAAGGCGGAGCTAGAAGTACTTATAAACACGAAGGTTATGAATCCTTACACACTGCGCTAAGGAAAGGTTAGCATTAGCTATCTTAAAATGATGCAAACTATTTCCTCTAGCAATTCCATTTATCTAAAGAAAATGAAATGAGATATGTGTACAAATGTAAGCACAAGATCATCATATTACTGTGTTTTGTTTTGTTTTTAAATGGTTAACAATGGAGAATTAGAGTTCACAGAAGATGCAATGGAAGAAGTCATTAAAAACTCAGCTTTCAATAAACAAAGTTGAAGCAAGATTATATTATTAAAATGTTAAATACAGTCTTATGCTAACTTTTTAAAAAGTATTCATAATACAGAGTCAGAAAAGTCAAAAGACAGGAAAAGAGTTACAGAAATTGGAAGGGTCAATTTTAAACATGCTTATCTCTAGGTAATAGGATTAAAAATAGTTCTATTTTTTTTTTTGTGATTTTCTACATTCCATTTTCTGCAATGAAAATGTGTTACTTTTGAAATCAGAAAAATTCATCATATTTGGAAAGATACATCGGAAGAGCCTAGAAAACAGTTTATGAAAGAAAAATACATGAAGGTTTTGCTGTTACTATTCCTATTGTTTAGATTTGATATAAACAGGAATTGATTTTGACAAAGAATCTGGCTTATCAGAGAGGCACATTCTTTCAAGTAAAACAGGCTGCCAGATGGAAAAAAAAAAAAGCTGTCTTCTGATTCTAGTACTGTTATATCAGAAATGCCAAAAGTGGGTGACTTTAACAAAAAGAAATATATTCTATCAGAGTTGAAGAAGCTAGAATCCAAATTAGGGCACCAGAACTCTCAATGGTTCTGGGAAAGGTCCTTGTCTCTTTCAACAACCATGGGTCTACACATCTCTTAGCATCAACCTTCCCCTGGGACTAAGTGGTTCTCAGAACAAGGAAGCTGGGTTCAAAGGACTTGGTCTGCTTTCAGCTCTACTTTCTTTGTAGTTATTAGGTCCCTCCTCTGACTTCTCTCTCCTTTTATCTCTTGTAAGAAAAAAGGTATTGTATTGCACACCCAAGGGAAACATCTCTAACACTGGAACAGAGTTGTGGCCTTAGTAGGTGTGTTCCATCCCATTCAAATGCTTTACATTGAATTAGCTGGTAACATCAGATCAAATCAAGGTAGATTGAATCATTGTTGTTTTTAGGTGACCTCAAGTCAATTACAACTCATAGCAACCCTATGTACAACAGAATGAAACAGTGCCCGATACTGTATCACCCCCATAATTGTTAAGTTTAAGCCCATCTCTCGTGCCTTTGTGTCTTTGTGGATCTTCCTCTTATTCACTGACCTTCAACTTTACCAATTATGATGACCTTCTCCAGGGACTTGTTCCTCTTGATAAGATTCCTAAAGTATGAAAGACAAAGTCTCATCATACTTGCTTTTAAGGAGCATCTGGCTATACTTTTTCCAAGACACACTTGCTTGTTTTTCTGGCAGTCCATGACACTTTCAATATTCTTCTCCAACACTATAATTCAAATGCATCGATTCTTCTACAGTCTTCCTTATTTATTGTCCAACTTTCTCATGCATATGGTGATGCTGGTTGTGTGCCATGAAGTCAAACTCATAGCAACCTTGTATCAGGTTACCAAGTTTACAAATCAAAAAGAAGCAGAATGCTTCATATTTATCCCACAGATGACTTAAGTCAGGTACAAGGCTCAAGTCCTCCAACTAATGTCCTTGCTTCTAACACTTTAAAGAGATCTACTACAGCACATTTGCCTAATGCAATCCATCATTTGGTTTCTTGACTGCTGCTTCCCTGAGTGTTGACTGTGGATCCAAGCAAAATGAAGTCCTTAACACCTCCAATCTGTTCTAAACTCATTGTGATGTTATGTATTGGTCCAGTTGTGAGGAATCTTATTTTCTTTACATTGAGGTGCAATTCATACTGAAGGCTGTAGTCTGATATTGATATGTAATTATTTCAAGTCTTCTTCACTTTCCAAAACACAAGGTTGTATCATCTGCATATCACAGGTCATTAATGAGTCTTCTTCCAATCCTGATGCCACATTTTTCTTCATATAAGCAAGTTTCTCAGATAAACTATTCAATCTAAAGTATGAACAAATACACTGAAAGGAAACAACCCTGGCTTACGCATATCCTGATGTTAAACCATTCCGTATCTGTTCAGTATCTGCATGTAATGTTCTAGCAACTATCTCTTGATTTGTGCATAGGTTCCTCAAGAGCACAATTAAGTGTTCTGAAATACACATTATTCAAAATTCTATTGTTGTTGTTAAGTGCCATTGAGTTGGTATTAGCTCATAGCGACCTTATGCACACCAGAACAAAACACTGCCCAATCCTGGGCCAACCTCACTATTGTTGCCATGCTTGAGTCCATCAATGCTGCCACTTGGCCAATCCATCTGATTGGGGTTCTTCCTCATTTTCTCTGAACCTCCAGCTCATCAAACATGATATCCTTCTCCAGTGACTGGTCCCTCCTGATAATACGTTTGAAGTATGAGAGACGAAGTTTGGCCATCTTGGCCTCCAAGGAGCACTCTGGCAGCACTTCTTCTAAAATGGATGTATTGACTCTTGTGGCAGTCCATGGCACTTTCAATATTCTCCTCCAACACCAAAACTCAAAAGCATCAATTCTTCTACGGTCTTCCTTATTCATTGTCCAACTTTTGCATGCATATGAAGTTATTGAAACTACCATGGCCCTGGAGGAAGGTAGAATCTCCAGTGAGTAATAGTCAATCTGAGTAGGTGGAGCTGATGCAATGAAATGCAGACGGGTGTCTTCTGATACAATAGTGAATAATTGTTATCAGGACTGCTTGTGAGGGTCAGAAATGTAAAGGTAGATGTTTTATAGCAAGGAGGGGAGTGATTAACTTTTCAGTCTAGGAGCGGAGGTCCCTAGGACCATCAAGGGA